>NC_062215.1:85722758-86025788 GCF_902686445.1 Sciurus carolinensis
CTCTGTGGAGTATGTTGGTTAGAGGCACAGAAAGAGGAGGAAAAGTTAGCTAGAGTTACCCAAGTATCTACTGTACCCATGGCCTCCTGACAGGCAGTTAAATCAGACTTGAACTTGACCTTGATGGAGTGTTGGATGTGATCACATCAGCCTCACCACTTTGGGGCTGCTAGTGCCTGTATGCCAGGGATGAGCATGGGTGCTGATGGGAGGAGAATGTAAAAGAGTGCATGTGTTCACATTCAGAGGATACTCTGGTCAGGAGGGCCTGCCAGACAGTCATTTATATGGACTGCCTAAGCCAGAGGGATGTCTCCCAGAGAAAACTATGGCCAAAAAGTCCACTGACTTGGAGGCCCAAATAAGGCAGTTTTGATACTAGCCAAATTCATTTCCCATGGTCAATCTGAATGAAATTTCCAGAACATATGCTGAGAAACTGGCTTAGAGTCCAATGTCCAGATGTTGGTGAAATAAAAGCCAAAAAGAAATTAAAGTTCAATGCTTCTCTTATGATTCCACAGCATTTTGCCAAACAGACAAGCTTGTCTTGTTAGAAGCTGAAGACTGAACCTCAGCTTTGGCTTTGGGTGGATGGGACTTGAGAGCAACTTTGGGCCATAGTCAAATGAGCTGGACTGAGTGGTGGACACTGAGTTCTCAATTAGAATGCAGTTATTCGCCAACTCAAAGGAAGTTAACTTTGATCATTCAAAAAAAAACAACAACAAAATCATTGAGACCTTTTTTTTAAAATCAGCCTGCAAACCTGAGGCCTGAATCCTGCTACTATCACCAAAAGGCATGAGGAAAATGCCCAAGGAAGAAACTGGATTACCACCTACCATCTAAGAGAGAACTTCTCAGTTTTTAAGGCTGATAGTTTCCTGCTCTAGGTTTCCCTTATCAATCTCTTACATGGACTTCTGGGTTTGATTTTATCTAAAAATGTGTAGTTTGCAAACATGAGTGTATTTGCAAATTGTTCTAGCATGTCCCGACTTCTCCATTCTTTTTCCCTATGCTCAGAATGGAATACGTCCCACAGTTTCTTTTTCTCAGATTTCCTCCTCCATCTCCATGAACTCTGCTCTCTTTCTGATTCTTGCCTACAAGGTCCCTTGATGTTATCATTACATATCTTGCTGGGTAAAGAATAGAATCCCTAGCAGTCTTGACCTGGGGAGTTATTAGCAGTTGGTATGATATGTCAATTAATAGATGAGAAAGTTCTGTAGATAATGGTTGAAGTGTCCAACATCACACAGCTTATTAATGACAGAAGCAATTTCATAGCCCAAGCCCTTTGATTCCTAGCAGAATACTTCCACTCAGCTTGGTGTAATAGCACCAGGCATGCAATCTGCACAGTTCAGGAGGCTGAGGCATTAGGATCACAAATTCAAAACTAGCCTCAGGAACTTAGAGAAGGCCTCAGAAACTTGAGATCCTGTCTCAAAATAAAAGTAAAACAATAAATAAATAAATAAAGGGCTGGAGACTTAGCTCTGTAAAGCACTCCTGGGTTCAATCCCCAGTACCAAAAAAGAAGGAGAAGGAGAAGACTTTCACTAAGATTTTGAGAATAGGTAAAATAAATTTCTTTCTATTTTTTCAAGGTGTGGGCAAACTATAAATGACTTCTAAGATATTGAGAAATTATAATCATACAGGAAATGTCCTGAAATCTTAGAAAACGATGCTTGTTTGAAAGAGCATCAAGTTTATAAAGCATACAAGACTTTTTGGGACTGTGGATGTAGCTCAGTAGTAGAGTGCTTATGGAGCATCTGTGAGGTCCTGGGTTCCAACCCCAGTACCACTTAAATAAAAGAGAGACAGAGATAGTTTGAAGATGCTGCTCTAAATTATCAGATTCATTAACCAGATACATTCTTACTAGTTTCTACATAATGGTGCCATCTTAGCTGAAAAATAAAACAATTCTGGGTGGTTAACATGGTATGGAATAATATATTTACAATTCTTAACATTTGTATTTAAAATAATTGTTTGAGGTCTTCACATATGATCAAAACTAAAAATTTAATAGCTCATTGACCTTTATGTTTATAACTCATAAAATGGTGGGTAAGTGAAAACAGATATTTTATTCAAATGCAATCACAATCTTTTTGTAGTTTAAATTTTCTCTGGCTTGGTTTGGTGATAGCGTGGTACTTTACATGAGTGATTATGAGGCTATCGTAGATGGTAGCCATTGCCCTAAAGAAAATGTTTATGGCCTGACTGGGATAATTGCATTTGCCTATTAAATATCACCCCTTCAGGGCTAGTTATTGTTGAGTATAAATGTGCCACTTTATATGCAAATAAAATGCACTGAGATTTGTATAAAAAGTTCTGCATGTATCTACTGACAAATCATCTTGTTATGATTCATATTAGCAGACAGAACTTCTCTGGATGAAACGTTCATATCACAAACAATAGACAGTTCATTCCCTAAATTTTTGATTTTTGTTTTCAAAATGTCCAGACATAGCTGTGAATATTGTCTTTCATCATAACTATAGCAGATTTGGGGTTTGCATTCTGAGTTTATTTTGAGTTAAAAGACAGTATTGCAATTTCTTATTGTAAAAAGTTTTCTGCTTATTTGTCTCTGACCTTGATTTGTCATCAGTCCTTTTTCCATATACCTACATACTTGGAAAAATCAAATTCTCTGCAAGAGGATGTGTTATTACTAAAAAGGACACCTAAGAGTTCAGTTTTCCTAGATGTCTTCTTAAATTCTATCTGGCAAAGCAGAGCACTTCTGTAAATATTGTATACGAGGTATAATCGCACCACATTACTTATTTGTAATTTCCTTCTTTTTAATCTATCTTCTTTGAATTCACTCTTTGAGCCATCTTTTGTGAAAACTATGATCTTGCTTTTCCCATTTAAAGGAGAAATATTCTTACATCACAAAAATCCCATGTAAGACCTGTGACTTGTGTTTTTAATAACAACCTCTTAGGGTACCATACAACAACTCCTCAGAAAATAAAATATTCTGTCTATTTGGTCCCTGTCTGTGCAGAGTTAACAATAAAAGATAAACACTGACTATTTAAGGCAGAAACAATGTAAAGCATTTAATCCCCATTTTCATCACTTTCCCTGCAGCTTTGCTGTCTTTTCCTGTAGCTGTCAGAGGAATGTGGGGAAATTCAATGACATGATGTTGAAAACTGAACTCTGATTTTCTGAATAATGCATCTAATTCCCTAGGGGTAAAGGATTTTATAGATGAATGAGACATAAAGTAAAGGATGTAGGTGAGGGCACCAAACCCAAACAATATCACACACTTGGAAATTTCTTTGCTTAGTTTGAAATTTTGAGAAAGTCTATATCCAGCATGCTAGAAAGTCATTCACCCAGGAGTCAAAGCTAAATATTTACACTTCTTGAGAAATACCTATTTTTTAAGATGAAGTTAGAATCTGACTTTTACATGTTTTATTAGTATTTATAAATAATAAAAACAATACTTGCATAACATTTAAGAGGCTTTTAACTTTTTTTCCATGAAATCCAGACACAAGCTCATTTCCAACATGTCTTCTCATGCAATTTAAAGATAACTGGTGGAGACATAGAAAATGCCAAGGAACTAAGATTCTTGATCAACTTGAAAAATAAGACTTAGATAAATAGCACTATGGAATATTTTTATATTAACTCGTTTGGGGTAGATGCATTTATTTAACTAACATCTGTCATTCCCTGCTATATTTTAATTCCTTATGGTCAAGGCTCATGTCTGTTTTGCACCCCCTGCTTAATTCTTACTCAGAATAATCCTTATTATCAAGTGTGCCCTAAAATATATTGGATAGATAGATGGATGGATGGATGGATGGATAATAAATGAAAGGATGCTTTTCTGATCTTATTGTCTTATATATTCTAGATTCTTCCAAAATTATAACCACCCAATATTTAATCCTATTAGTTGATGTTAATACACACACACACACACACACACACACACACTCAAATATGAAAACAGACTTTTTTCCTTACAACTTTTAAGACAGAATCAATTTTTCTGTGCCCATAATCACTTAGAAGTTCTGCTTGAAAGCAAAGAAATTGTCTAAATTAATCCTAAAATAGTAATAACACAAAATTAAACCAATGTAATTAACATTTGAATGTTAATAGAATAAAGCAATATAGCAAAGATCACCCTTGGAACAATCCATTTAAGGAAAGATCTTCATGGTTAGAGAAGGCATAAATAGGCTTGCATGGAGCGTGAACTTACCCCCTGATATCTGGAATGAAGGGAATAGGACACTAAAAAGATTTGTGCTTCAAATATGACCTCTTTATCAATCTCTTTGTTTTTCTTGGTTTCCACAAATTCCATCCTGCAAAATGACATCAAGCTGTCTCTCTAAAATACAAATGTTGTCACATAGCTTTCTTGCTTAAAACACTTCTGCACTTTAGTAGCTTCCACTGCCTCAAGAGCAATTTTTTCTGGTTATGTGCTTGACATAAAAGCCCTAATCTGAATTGCGTCACTTCTGCAGATATAGTTCCATTTCCCATATTCCTTGCCTTAAGTTCTATGTTCTGCCAATACCAAAGGGCTGGCCATCACCTCACTGAGCACACTGCATGAGTTCACACCACAACACCTTTGCTCCTGCCATTTTCTTTGCTTGGTAGGTGGGCTTTCCTTTTCTTCCTCTTATTGACACATTCCCCCTTATCTAAAACTTATTAGGTTCCTCTCAAAGTCTGGTTAAGTGTCCCTCTGCTGTGGTCTAATACAAGGTACCAGATGGTTCAATACACTTAGTTGGAAATTGACCAAATACATGTCTATCTCTTAATCTAGGCTCCATGTATTCCCATTATACTAACTGTATCTTAGTCATCTTCATGGTTCCAGCATCCATTCTGAAATCAAAGTACCAAAGCATTGAATGTATAGTGAAGCACAATGATCATGTAACATTATCGTGTTCTTTTACCCATCAAGCTCATTTCTCAAAGATCAGTTGTGATCATTCCAGAAATGATCATCCTCTTTTCTATTACAAATTGCTGAACTAAGGTACTAATGTCCTTTGAAAATAGAGGGCTGAAAGTTTCTTCATAAACGACCATTAACAAACATAGATGTGATCAGTGGTAGAGCATTTACCTGGCATGTGTGAGGCCCGGATTCAATCTCCAGTACTGCAAAGAAAAAAGAAGAAAGAAGGAGGAGGAGGAGGAGACACAGCAGTCATATTGCTGATACTGATCCATTTATAAGTAACATGAAATTAGGAACTCATGCATGAGTCAACTTCTTGTACTAATATTTATAAGAAATAGTTATTTAAATTACAAGCAATGCTTGTGTTAAAGCATCTCAGTTATTTAGTTGTAATTAAGCTGAATGTTATTTGCATATTTGGAGTACTTCTAAGGTACTTTTCTAAATTTTAGGATCTCAGTCAAATTTATAAAATCAAAAAGTTAATTATAAAATTATTTCTACATTTCAATCTAATATGCCAATATGTTGCCTAGAGAAACTTTCTTAAAAGCTCAGAGAAAGAAAACTAATTTATAAAGAAATGCTGACATTCCTTAACAATGGTGATTCTAAAAGGCACCTTGGTGTTATCAGTTATTGTGGCTCCCAGTCTCCAATTTCCAGATAATGCAGAGACTTAATCAGTACTCTCTAATGCACAAAGCAGGCAATCTTTTCGGTCTTCTGTGCATTTTTCACACCTTAGAGAGTTGTCCCTTCCATTTTCCTTGTGCCACCTACCCAAACACCTGTCTTACCCTATATCACTGCTCTATAATTTCTTCTGGACTCAGTTTTTTTACTACACTGAAATCTTATGCATAATTATGTGAGGTTGCTATGGAGATTTTGTGTGATTTGTCATGAGGAAAATCTATTGTGTTTGAGATAATTCTTCACATTACTGACTCAAGAATCCCCCCCCACCATATTTTCTCTGGGATTATAATCAACTGCATATATTTGAATATCTATAAGCAGAAATCATTTCATAAATTATATAACCAGAAAAGTTATTGAATCCATCATTAAGGTGAAGCCCTTTACTGCAGTCAGTATAATTTCTCATATTTAGAAAGATCTTCTAATATGACACACTTTGGGATATTAATTGAATTCTTAACTGCATCCTTGAGAAATGTGCTTCAAAGAAGTTCTATACACACATTTCTTTAAATTTGTCACTAATCATATCATATATAGTTGGTGATATCATAATCTTAAAGTATAATTTGGAAGAATATGTTAGACTATTGTACAAAGTTAAGGGCATATATGGCAACTTTATTTAAAAAAATACTATGTGTCATACTATATCACAAATCATTTGGAAATGAGAACTAAGAGTAAAATGGGTTTTTGGTATTACTAATGACAGTCAATTCCGAGTAAAGACTGTGACCAAAAAACAGAAGGCAGACATACCATATAACAAGATCATAATTTTATGTACTTCTTGCCTAACCTCCCCATCACCAGTCTAGGATAGGCAATGACCTGAAATATCACATCAATTATCACTGGACAATTCACATAAATCTCTCTTTGGCCGCCAGGTAGGCAAAGCACATTTCTGGATCATGACTGATTTGTGGGGAGAAACATTCCCAAGTCAATTATAGGTTGGAAAGAGCTGGGAAGACTCCACAAGTTTTCCCTCACGGGCACAGTACTATGAAGGTAGACCTCAGTCAAAGGCAGACTAATCATAGAAACAATTCCCAGGCAGCACTTTGAAAACATAACTAAGTTGCCTGCCTTTAATAACCAATTCTGGAAAGAGGGTAAGGTTTTAAAAGGCTAAGGAAAATATTAAGTATCTTCCTTGTCCATGTGCCTGCTGTGGCCTTTGCACACCCTGATGGAACATCTAAAGAATGCTGACTTGCTGGTGGGCTGGCTTACTCAGGAGACCTCAGAGTCATTCACTTATCTCAAGACTACCCTTCCTCCCTGTGGGGATGGGGCCAGTCCTTGGGGAGATGAGGTGTCCTTCAGGGGATCACTAAATCATTCAGTTTGTTAGAACAGAGCTTTCTTTGTTCTAATTTATATTTAAGGAGTCCCACTGACAAAAAGATTGGAGTCTCGCCCAGTCCATGGAGAAAACACTCTGCCAGGGACTTCCCAGTTGGGACTCGGAAAAGCTACCCCAGGATTCCCAGCTGCAGGACTTCAGTTGTTGGTGTTTCCCCCTTTCTTGCCCCCCACCCATCACGCATGTGCACACCGCACCTGTCACTTTTGCTGTTTTTGTTTTCATATTATTACTAAAATAAATGCTACCTTGTAGAAAGAGAGTGTCTTTATTATCTATCGGTTCTGACCTGCCCAATTCAGCAGCTGTATACATACATAATGCTGTAATGTTACAGGTTTTCACTCAGTGTAATTTTTTTTCCTCTGGGAATCCACACACAAATGCTATTGGAACAGAGAAAACAAGGGAGGAGAAGGGAGGGAGGATGATTGTGGTCCAGTGAGACACTCTGGAATAAGGGATGTACCCCATTTGTGTGTCCCTTTTAACAGTAGAATTGCTGCTGTTACTCTGTGTAAATCAGGGCTGCTGACTAACCTCAAAGGATTAAGGCATAGAGGAGAAAGAACTAAAGAGTGAGAGGAGGAAAGAAGGGAGAAACATAATGACAGCAGCTTCTCTCAGGCCATCACAAAGCAAGTGTACAAAGGACACCTTCATAAACAGGCTTGGTAAGGAGGAAGTTTAGTATGTCAGGGCTCCTGAAGGAATTTCAGGAGGACTCCTGTTCGATTGAGTGCCTGATAACTCTGGGCAGGCAGGGAATCCTTTCATTGTCCTGATAGTAACACAGTGGAATGTTTTCCTCCCCAAGGCTGAGAACCATTAATGCTGCCGATGTGTGTTAGCATCTACATAGTGTCAAAGCACTCTTTCCAGAACTGGTTATCTGGGAGATGGGTAACTTGGTTGTGTTTTCAAAGTACTGCATAGGAATTATTTCTATACTTGGTCTGCCTTTGATTTGAGATTTGCATTCTCTAACTTCTCTATTCTTTGATGGATCTTGAGGGATGGTCCTCCACGTCCCAACAGCTCAGAATGAAGAGGTGTTTCCAGAAATAATAAAATCATTCATGAAGGAAGGTGGGAGAATGTGAAAGGAAAATAAAACCATCTTTAATGACTGAGGAGTCAAAGATCCTGGCAAATCAAATTAGAGCTGTGAGGGAGCTCAGCCTCAGCAGCTTGAACCAATAAATGGCTGGACGGTTGACCTGTGAAATTAATAAAATGCCAGCTCATAGGGAAGACTCAGCCACCTCGGCCATGATAGGTGCAGGAAAGCAGTGGTCACCCCAAACAGGAGGTGACTAGAGAGCACTTGCTGAGATCTTCAGAGGAAGTCAAGGGCCCATATCCATGGCTTACTGGGACTTGGGACCCTTCTAAGAACAAACATCTGAGATGAGAGGGAAGAGTCTCCAAATCACACAACCAACACACTTTTAATTCAGGTAATGGTAAAAGAGAAATATGCAGTGAAATCTCTTATGGATTTGAAATTCAACATAGAAAACTGAAGAATTTGAGAGTTGAAGCAGTCATATCCAGTTAAAGAATGAGTAAAAGGGAGGAAAAATAATTTTGAGAGAAATCAGCAAACATTTCAAAGGAGTCTGAAGGCTTTAATTTTCTTGGTCAATATTCTTCAAACATCCAGGATAGAACACCTGGATAGAACATCTAGGATAGAGCATCCAGGATAGAACACCTGCATAGAACACCTGGATAGAACGCCTAGATGTTTGAAGAATATTGACCAAGAAAATTAAAGCCTTCAGACTCCTTTGAAATGTTTGCTGATTTCTCTCAGAATTATCTTTCCTCCCCTTTAACTCATTCTTTAACTGGATATGACTGCTTCAACTCTCAAATTCTTCAGTTTTCTATGTAGAATTTCAAATCCGTAAGAGATTTCACTGCACATTTCTCTTTTACCATTACCTGAATTAAAAGTGTGAATAGCCAGATTGTGAAACAAACCTAGATGCCCTTCAATTGATGAATGGATAAAGAAACTGTGGCATATATATATATACACAATGGAATGTTAGCCATAAAGAATAATAAAATTATGGCATTTGCAGGCAAATGGATGAAATTGGAGAATATCATGTTAAGTGAGATAAGCCAATCTCAAAATAAAACAAAGGATGAATGATCTCGCTGATAAGCGGATAATGACACATAATGGGGGGTGGGAGAGAGGCAAGAATGGAGGAAGGAGGGACTGTATAGAGGGAAAAGAGGAGTGGGAGGGGTGGAGGGGAAATAACAGAATGAATCAAACACCATTACTCTATGTAAATGTATGATTACACAAATGGTATGCCTCTACTTCATGTACAGAGAAACAAGAGGTATCCCATTTGTTTACAATAAAATAAATTTTAAAAAATATTCTTCAAACAAAGCTGCAAAGATAGACTCTTAAGATTTCCTCAGTATTGAAAGTCATATCCTCATGGATCCATTAACATTTCAATAAATAAATATCTTTATGCTTTTAATCTTATTTCAGTGGGATCAAATGAGTATTCATCATATGCTGAATGTATCAATAAACAGCCTTTGACCAGATACTGCCATGTGGTTCAGTGTCTTCTCTGCACTTGAGTTTATGATGCTATTATTAAATCTAAGAAGAAGAAAGCAGAGGTAAGAAAAGAAAATAAAAGTCCACAAAAGGATGACTAGAGAATGCTTGCCAATGTCTTCAGAGGAAGCCAAAAATATTCTTGCCACACAAAAAGCAAAAATAATACAATTATACATCAAACTAACGAACAGCTTGTGGCTTGAAGAGTTGAACATTGGAAAGACAATTGGTTGCCATATATCACAACTCTGTTCAGGGTGCTAAACTGGGGGTGGGGGTGACCTACTCCTAGATAATCATTTGAAACACACACACATTTAAGTTGCAAATAAGTCTAGCAAATGTCTTGGCAAAACACCACCATCTGTCACATTGAATCCATGTCATATATTGTGAATTTTATTGGTTTTATAGTTTTGGATTTGAAATTTATTTTGGTTCCTTACTTAAGTAAGAACTATAAGCATAAGGAGTGTGTGGAAGAAAGAAAAATAATCAAGGAATAGAGAGAAGCACAAATCTGTAAAAACAGTGTCAAAAAGTCCAGAGTACACTGTGGCTTACAAAACCTGATGAAATGTACAAGGAGTTAGGTTAGGCTGTGTGTAGAGCCAGAAGAGAACAAGGATGGGATTGCCTTATAGCTTGAAGCAAATGATGTAATGCTAATAGAAGCTGGAGAGAACACAGAACCATTCAACTCCCATGTTGCCTCCACCTTTGCTCTCAAGGCAAATGATCTCCATGCTGAAAAGAAGAGGAAAACAAGATGCCCAAGATAAGTGAGGAGATCCTGAGGGATATCAGCAAGCTGCTTTGCATAAATCCAAGTCTCAGCAATAAATCACATCCCAGGTAATGAAAGGACTTCAGATGTGACTGTGGAAGCATTGTTGGCAATATTTAGGGAATCATGATGAGTCACAGGGGCCCCATATTAAAAACAGGAAAATGTGTATATGTGCCTTGGGAATATTTCAGGATTTTTTTCTTTTAAAATAAAAGGGAAAAAAACTGCATTAAGAAGTTACAAATCTGTTTTCATTCTAATCACTGTATACCCTAAAAAGATTTCTAGAATGCAATGTTCTAAAAGAGGGTATATGACTCCTTAAAACAGAAATTATAGTCACTAGGAGTTACACAGACTTCCTAAGAAAAACTTTCATTCATATCATTTTGGGATAAAAGCAAAGTGAATCAGGATTTCTGCTGGGTATTTAATAAAGTATTTCCGGAAAACCAAGAAACAGGATGTAGAAATAGGGATGGAATAGTTAGGTGAGATGGCAAGGGGTCTGCCTGGTATTTTCTGTGCTGGAAAGTTACAACAAAGCACCCTGAAAAGCCTAGGAACAGAGTCAGGAATCTCTGGTTGAGTAACTGCTTTGCTAACTCATTCAGGTGTTCCACAAGTTCAGTCTCCTGCTGACATTTTATAAATAAAGTTTTATTGGATCACAGCCACACACATTTGTTTACCTATGTTCCATGGCTGCTTTTGAGCTCTAATGGCGGAGTTAAGTAGTTGCAACAGAGTCCATATGGCATAAGAAGCTAAAATATTTACTATAAAACTGTTTATACAGTTTGTCAACCCTTGACTAGTTACATAAACTTGGATGCATCATAACCTCTCTGATACTCATTTTCATCATCTCCATCAATCTAAATTAATAGAAGAGAACTACAGCCAAGTGCTTCAGACGGCATCTAATGGAATAATGTATGGGAAAATTCCTTATGGGTTGCAATGTGTTATATGTTATAAATGGATAAGGCATGCTCTATGATCACTCGGCCCATTCAAAGGTTCATATTAATACTTTTCACATTAAAGACATGCCAATCTCTAGTAAAGAGACCCTCACAAATACTGGATGAACTTTGGCTGGTTGCCTGGATGCCTGGATGGATGGATGCATTAATGGATGACAGAAGTAACTCCATGTATTTAGCACTAACCAGGTAACAGAGACTGTTACCAGGTACTGTTTCCTATATGTTAGTTTTTTTAACCCTTAAAATAGACTTGAGACATTGTTTTCATTTTGCTGTTGCACAAAAGAAAGGAGATTTAAACAATGGTAACAACTGATATTTATAAATGACTTGCTATGTCCTACCACTGAACTAAACAAATGTTATTTCATGTAATTCTCTCAATTATCTTGGAGGTAGGTATTGATATCATCATTATCATCAATATCACTATCATTATTCTATCTTATAGAGGAGAAAATTGAGGCCCATGGAAGCTAAGTAACTTCCCAAAGTTACACTTCTGACAAATGCAGAGCTGGAATCCAAAACCTCATCTTCCTAACTTTGAGTTTCTAAACATTGCAAGCTGTGGCAATTAACTGGCATTGATGAGACTAATTTTATTAACGATAAATGTAAAGTCTTATAAAAATGATTCAAAACCTTTAATTCTCTGAAGTACCAAGACCTAATAGCAAACTATGAAAAATATGTTTTTGGAAAACTTCTGATTTTAAACTAATTTTTTAAGAAAAAAATAACATCAAATTCCCTTTATACTCCTCATCAGCTCCCTAAATATAAATATCTCACATAAGGGCCAAGGGTGCAGTGTAGTGGCAAAGTATGTGCTTAATATGTGTGAAGCCTTGGATTTGATTCCAATACACCCAAAAAAATAAAATAAAGAAAAATCACAAATGAATCATCTTACATAAATATAGCATAACAGTGAGAACCAGGAAATTAATACCAGTATAATACTATTAGCCAAACTAATGATCTTACTTAAATATCACCAATTTTCTGACTTTTTCTAATGATATTTGTGTGTGTGTGTGTGTGTGTGTGTGTGTGTGTGTACCAGGATGCTACATAGGATCCCACTTTGTATTGAGTTGTGATTTCTCCTCAGTCTCCTCCAGTGAGTAGCAGTTCTTCCCTCTTTCCCAGCCTTTAATGTTCTTGGCACTTGGGAAGAATAGAATACTCATTACTTTGTCTAATATCTCTCAATTTTGACTTGCCTGATTTTTTCCCCCCTCAGGATAGTACAGAGACTATGCATTTTTGACCAGAATACCACAGAGTTGATGTCATGTCCTCAGCACATCATATTGGGGAGTTTATGAGAGTACTATGTCTTATTATTTTAACAGATTAAAATGTTAGTAAGCTAATAGGCACCCTGGCTATAACACACACACATGCAGACACATACAAAATGTAGCAATAGTTCCAACTATTTTATGAAAGTATTGAGAACTTCAACCAAAAGATCATATCAATTCTATGTTTCTCTCTAGTAGTTAGATCTTTGAAATAAGCACTGGTCTGATGGAGACTGTAAACATCCTCAGTTTAGTTCCTATTCCCTACTGTATCCCTACTAACTGGAGAAGGATGTTGCCTGACAGAAATGGATTCTTGGTGCATGTATCTGAATCCCAAGTGACAAAACAAACTTGGGTCATGCTACAAATACTCAGTCAGTGCCTGGTATATGCTAGGCTAGGCCTTGGGTGCCCGCCCCACCTGTAAGCCAGGCTTGTTGGATGATAAGCACTTGGAGGAAGATTTTTCCAGAATTTCACCATTATGCTAGTATTTAAAAGACCTCAATTCTATATTCACATTGAAATACTCAGGTTCCATGAAGACAAGGAGAGTTTAGCTGCACAAAATGTGCTTGTTGTGAATACATTGAAGGCCATCACTCTTCTTATGCAGGCATAATGATAGGGACCATAAGGAGATCCCCCCCTTTTATTTATTGACCTGACTTCTCAAAGTTTCCTGGATTTCAGTATTTTCCTCTCATTTTTCTTGTTACATGAATATGATCTGAAAATTATAGCTTCATTCAATTTGAAATGTCTTCAAATTCAGTCACTGTGGAGAAAAATCTTTAATAATTGAAGCAGTAAAAGTGTGCCTGCTGGCACTGAAATACCCTTGTCTGCATATTTCAATTCTTCTATAGAAAATTCCTTATTCAACAACGTACTCTCATTATTTCACTTGTAAACACTTTCCTGATAACATACACTTAAAACACACACTAAATGAAGGGGGTGGGGAATAAAAAAAAAAGGTTCATCTTAAAAAAGTCAGAATTGGGAAAAATAGTTTGGTGGGCAGATTTGTTTAACAGTTATAGATTTTGCAATATTGGATGACTGACTTGAGTAGCAACTACCCTTCTGAGAACTGATCTATAAATCTCTCATCACTAGTAAAAAAGTAAAAAGCTATAAAATGAGAACATTATTACAGAATTATTTTAAATATTGGTGATTTAGATCTAAAGAAATATTTGAATCAAATACTGTCAAATAAATGTATTTTCATAAATCTTTCTAGTGCTTAAAAATTATAACATGCCAGATAACTACACAGTCAATAAGGAAATATTTGTTAAATGATTATTGATTTATTACAATCTAAAATCAGAAGTGAAGGAACTTTAAGGATCTCATGGATTGTAAATTGGCACTACATTTCTGGAGTACAGTCTGATACTATGTTATAAAAGCTGTAAAGTGCATATGTAGCATTTCTTAGAATTTATCACAAGAAACTAGTAACACATTTACAATAAGTATGTGCAGCTATGTTCACTATCATGTGAAAACACTGAAAATGATGCAATGCCTAAAATAGAGATTTCTTAGTAAACTTTAAGACAAGTGGTCCTTAACTCTAGACCTTCAACCTTGAAATAAACTTGGACTTCTATGTCACCTCCCTACAACTCTTCTTAAGGGCTAAGTGTGAGCTCTTGTTTATCTGACCAAAAAAGAAAACCAGAATATCAACAAAACCCTTCCCAGTCATGAAATGTTGGTACTCCTTGCCAGGTTCACAATGGCTGCAGCTCTGACCTGCTGGGTATCACAAAACCCAAGAAACTGCTGACTATTTTGCTGCTACTATTTTCACAAAACCAGAGCAGAGGAGACCTTGGAAGTTGGGGGCAGGCACCCAGTAAACCTGAGCTCTGCTTTTCCCCTCTATTGAGAGCAACTTGACTTTTATCTTGACTGTAGTTGGTTTATTAGGTAATATTCTGTTTGGAGATGAAGAAATGTAGTCATATGACACAGATGGACCTTTCAGTCAACAACAGACCACATACAAAACAGTGGTCCCATAAAATAATAAAGGAACTAAAAATTCCTATTGTCTAGCATTTTTACTAACCTTTTCCATGTTAGATGTGTTTAGATACATAAATACCATTGTGTTACAACTGCTGCATTATACAGTACAGTAATGACACAGAGGTAGGCAGGGACAGTAGACTATACCATATAGCCTTGGTGCATTGTAGGCCACACCATCTAGGTTTGATTAAATATATAGTAAGATATATACACCACAATCAAACCACCTAAGGATGCAAGTCTAAGACTGTGTTCCCATTGTTAAGTGGCACATGGCTGTACAATTTTGAAAACCACTACTGAATATGCCACACTTAATTTTTTTTTAATGAATACATATCAAGAAAACAAAGTTCTGATTTCAGAAGTTGCAGGAAATGCAGATCTCATAAAATTAGGATAGGACTCTAATCTCTTATTCAAAACCCTTTATATATGACAGATGCACTTTTGAACTTAGAATATTTTGTATTTATTAGATAGGTAATGGAGATCTATGGCATGAAACTCTCCTAGCAAAGATGAGGGCATCAATTCTTAGTCAATCCATTAGCATTTCTGAGATAAACTACATAGATGTTTATACTAAATGAATGAAAAAAAAAAAAGCTCAAAATTGCCTCATACAGATTTACAACAGGCTTTTCTGCCAACTGAGCTGGGTCAAACTATTTGGGGTGGTGGGGCAGGAGAATAAGAAAAGAAAAACTGATTCTCAGAGCTTTGAGGATTTGGGGATTATGACTAAGGGACTGTGCACCTGTGTCATGAAGACAAAGCTGGAATTTTTGAGAAGGAAATAGAGACTCAGTCACAACAGATGTCCACTGAACTACTTCAGACAGACATTTGTCTGTTAGGAAGACAGAGCTGAATTCAAGGCTCTGTACAAAAGTTAGAAATAGCTCAATGATGAAAAATTGAACCCTTTTCAGGAATCAGTATCTATGTTTATTTTTATATCTCTCTTTAAAATACATTTTCTAATAAGGCACTACATAAACTTTAATACTCACACAATTCCCCAAGAATCTGATGACATGAAAATATATTATTAAGTGGGAAAAGTTGCCAAGAAATAACAATTCTGCATTGTTAGATAGATAGGCAAATTGGCAGAGAGATGTATAGATAGATGATCTCTTATTCATGTGCATAATGGATAGATAAAATTTCTATGTGAATTGATAAATATCAAAAAGTTAACAGTATTTATCTCAAGGTAGTAAAAATTCAACTGGTTTTAACATCTTTTGTGTTTTATATTGTTTGCTTTTTTATAAAGTACTATTTTTGTTTTTGTGAACAAAAAAAGTTCTTTAACTTTGGCAAAAAATAAGTTTGTTATTATTAGCAGCTTATATATAGTTTAGTTCCTTGGGGCCCAAGTGATTCACCTAAAGTCACATTATTAATTTGTAGTAAAACTATTTTTAGACTTAAGGTCTTTGGCTATAAGCCTGTGTCCTCTCCATTATTTCAGGCTATGTTTCAAAGGTAGGGCTCCTGCCTTTGAGGAGCTAATAATTGAAAGGAGATAAGGTATACAGGTGAGAAGCAATGGCCACACACTCCAGGATGCTATCTATTTAACTAAATGAGGTAAATTCTTTTGGAAGGTGGCGGGGGGATCTCAAAAGAAAATGAAATGTAACATGGTAAGATACATATTGCAGATTCTTATGAATTCAGAGAAGGAGAAGATAAGTCTTGTGTAAGAAAAGGCTTCTGGGATGGATACATTCCTAAAGATCAGAACAGCATTTCTCCAAGGATACATCCAGGCAACATGAATATGATTGATAGTAAAAGTAACACGCCACATATGCTTGGGAGCAGGGGAACAGGAATGGGCAGGTGGAGTAGGCCCAGATCACAGAAGGCTTAGGAAGGGGCTGGGGAGATAGCTCAGTCAGTAGAGTGCTTGCCTTGTAAGCACAAGTCCCTGGGTTTGATCCCTAGCACCTAAAAAAAAAAAAAAAGGCTTAGGAAGACAAGAGAAAAATGGCCTAGCAGGACACTGAAAGAACTGGAGCCATGAACGACTTTCATCAAGGGAATCATGGAATGAACGGCACTTAAGTGGTCTGAGTCTTCCAGTTATATGTAGGGTAGATTGACAAGAAGAATTCCAAAGGCCAGATGCAGGTTATGCAAGTAACATAAGGCAGTGGAAAGTGACAAGGAACCAGAATTAGAGGTGAAAGTAAAGGGTTGAGAGTCACAAAAATTCCAGTTTGAAAGGATGGCTCTGAAAACCATGATTCTGGACAGAGACCTCATGTTCCTATATGACCGATGTGATATTACAATATGCACAATCAGAAAAATGAGAGATATACTCCATTTATGTATGATCTATGAAAATGAATAAATGCATTCTACTTTAATGTACAACTAATTAGAACAAATTGAAAAAATTAAAAAGATGAACCTTAGCATCTCAGAAGGAAGAGCAAAGTAAGTGAACAGAAAACATTAAGTGCTCCTGTTATTAGAATTATAACTCTTTAGCTACATAGATTGGAGCACTGAAGCAGAGGGACCAAGTTCAAACTTCCAATTTGCATTACAGGATGATTCTGTCCTGAAGCTTCAACCACATACCTCCCCTTGCATGCAACTGTCACAAATGCAGGGCTATGCTGAAAGTCTAGAAGACGGACAAGTCAATTCCAGTGAAAGAGAAATAATTTCAAAAAAATACATGAGATCTCCACATATGAATGTGGGACCAAAACCCTTTACTTATATGTAGGAACAGGATCTTATGTAGCTTAAATAGCAATCAAATGTTTTCTTTTGATTTGTGAAAGAGAAAGGAGAAATCATAAGTGTAGAAAATAGACTAAGACACAAGTATGTGTGTCTTCCCTGTGTCTGCCTAGGTGTTATATTTTGTTTTGTTTAAAGCTTATAAAAGAAATGATTTATTTTTGGGTTATCTGTCCCCACCTTGGTTGGGTCAGAGTGGCCTGTTTAGCTGGGACACCATATCCTCTGAAACCTTTAAGCAGACAGTGCTTTGAATTTCATCTCAAAGATCAGGTGACATCCAAATCCACTTAATGTTTAGCTGGTATGGTTTTTGATGTCACTGGAGACCTTGATGAAATTACAATCCTATTAGTCACGATGGGAGAAGACAGAAGACCTGAGGTGGCTAATGTTCCATTCATAACAAGAAAGAGCCATTTAGCATTTGTAAAGGGCATTGATTTCTGATAGTTCGCTGAAGAACAAGGCTCAAATGAAGAAATATGACCAGAAAAACCTTGGGTAAGAAATGATAGAAAAAGTAAGATTGCATTTATCCAAACAACTTAACTCTGTGTACTTTTTACAACTTCACTTGAATCCAAAGAATTGAGTCTTCATGTAAATGTGGGTAAGAGGAAGGGCATGCTTAGCTATGCAGAGATTCTGTTACTGAGAAATCTGGGGAATTACACTATGTCTTTGATTGATGCCAAGGAGGTGCCTCTAAATATAAAGGGTAAATGGAGGTTATATGGAAAAGGCTTTTAATCTGGGTGATAAATTGCCAGATTCCATTATGCCTAATGAGTCTCATCAATGCATAGCTAGACTCAAGAAAATAATAAGACCCCTTTCAAAGCCTAGTATAAACAAATTAGAAGAATTAATAATAAAATTCCTATTAATGTGTATGCAATTTCAAGAAGTTAATGAAGTCACTTTAAAAACTTTGGCTAATGTATTTTTAGCTTTTTAAAAAATGTCTGATCATCAAAACAGATCTTCAGTTTTTTTTTTTTCCACCCCTCTAAATATATCCTACACAAGACTTAAAGGATTACATTTTTCTTTTTTCTTTTCTTTTTTTTCTTAACTCTTCTCCAGGGAGGACCCTGCTTGGAAGTTAAGGAATATGACAAAGATACTGTTGCAAGCCTTTGAATGTGTAAAATGCTTACTGACCTGAAAGTAGCAAATGAGATTTATTCAAGCAAATTTGCCAACTCTCAAATGCCTCCTAACCCAATGGAGGCTCCTGGAAGACAAGAGTTTTCAGTCACCCGTCCAGCAAGACATAAGTCTTTTGCTTCTCATTATAAAATTTCTGGTAGGAAACAAGGAGCAGGGTCTGCAAACCGCCATATGTGGTTCAAAAGAGAAGTAGTTCTCTCTAACCAGCTAAGACTCTAGTACCAAATGACACAAGTTCTACTGTTTCGCATCAAAATTTTTGTATAAGAATCCATCAATCAGGGATTAAAAATCAGACATCCACTTCTTGCCAATAGGATTCTATACTCAAGAATTTTATCAAAGCATCAGAGAGATGAAAGATGCAACATATAACCCTTGTTTTGTAGCTGAATTCCTAGGCTGAAAAGCACAAAAATCTGTATGTTTAGGTATCCATGAAAATGAATGTGTGTTCCTTAATGCCATGTGAAATAACAACTCAGAGTTTTTGGATGGTAGGAAGGGGCATGGAGATTGCAATGATGTCCACTTTAAAAGTTAAGAACAAGTCTCCTTGTAATATTACTAGTCCCTATTCTGATGTCTGGCACACAGTAAGCACTCAATAAACATTTCTTCAAATCTGAATGGAAGAGTGAGTTCTTTTATATACAATCTGCTATGTAAAGTTTGTACATCCTCTGTTTTACTATAAAAATAATATATGTTCTCACCCACATATGCTCTAAGCTCTGAGTCAATAAAGAATGAGAGTCGCTCCCTCCTTCTCAGAGTTTCCTTCCTGGGCTGCTCATGGGCCACTACTGCTGGTTCTTCTTTCACACCTCAGTATTTCATTACTAGACTTCCTCCTCCTCTCACTTGTCACTGTCTCATCTCTGTTTATTTTCCTTCACATTTCTAATTATAGATTCATTGAGTTGCATGACTTCAACAAATTCTTCAATGCAACTCTGCCCTGAAATATTTAGAAACTTATCATTATACTAAATTTTGTAAGGAAGAAAAATGGGATTAATCTAAGGTCCCTACCCTCCATGTTTGAAAACAGTTTTCTAAAAAATTCAAGCATGCATTTAAAGTGAAATGACAACATTAAGGTCAAATCAATGAACAGGCTAAAGAGCCATAATTAGAGAGGAAACAGAGTCCTGTTATTCTGACAATGGAAATGTATACCAGGGTGGTCCTTGAAGCCTGAATGGAACTCATCTATTGAGAGTTTAGTGGGAGGAGACTATAAGAAGTATCAATTGTTATGGGCAGATAGTAGGAATGGGTAATTACAGGAAACTTCTAGATCAACCATAAAGGTTTTAATAAAGGTATGATGAGGAATGTGTTGGGAAGGCAGGTGGACCCACTCTATTTTATCCTTTAGGGAAAAAAAGAAATTATTTGGAATTTTGAGCCTGCAAGAGGTAATAAAAGTGATCTCCTTATTTCCTGCTTTCTATAAAGTACTTCCTCAATATCTCTTCTCTCCATGCTTATTCCAAAATCTACGTTACTTTTCCCATGTCAGCTGTTTCCCCAGTGAGTGGCAACAACAATCTTTTTGGATTCAGAGGCTGATAAACTTGGAAGTATCATTTGTATGTGTCTCCAACTTGAATGCTATTTGAAGGTTCATTAACCAAAATCACTTTTATGATGCTTTAAATAAGTATATATCTTAGCATGTGTTCCAGACCAACTGAATAGGGAGAGATTTTAGGACCAATATTTTCACCTGTTAAATAATGAACAAATCTCTGCTACTCCTCCTTCCAAACATCTTTCACATTCCCATTTCTCCTTAAGCCCTCTGCAATTACTCAGAAATTCCCTGACCAGTTAAATACTAAAGGCTACTTTTAGGTGAAATATTTTCCTCCAATATCAATATCTTCTTTGTAGAATTAATTCACTTGTTCTCTGGAAAAATACCAGAAAAATCACAGCACACATGTATGGTAACCACATCATTCAGTAGTGTCATCCTAATGCAAATAGTTCATCAGTAGAGAAATGAATATTCAGGAATAAATCTTACAAAATTGTACAATATCAATGTGAGGAAAACTACAACACTGATGAAATAAATCACAGAGTTAAATGAAAGGAGATCTATTCCATGTTTATGGAAAGGAAAATTCCATATTACCAAATTGTCAATTCTTCCAAACTTGGTCTTTAAATTCATTGCAACCCCAATAAAAATTCCAGCCAATTATATTGTGCAGATCAAGAAAGTGGTTCTAAAATTTATATGGAGAACTGGGAGTGGTGGTGCACACCTGTAATCCCAGTCACTTGGGTGGCTGAGTCAGGAGGATTGCAAATTCAAAGCCAGCCTCAGCAACTTAGTAAGACCCTGAGTAACTTAGTGATACCCTGTCTCAAAATAAAAAAATAAAAAGTGTTGTGGATGTGGTTCAGTGGTTAAGCACCCCTGGTTCAATCCTTGGTACAAAAAACCAAAACACAAAAAACAACAATAACAAAACAACAACAACAACAACAAAACAACCAAAGAGCTAAAAAGAAATAAAAGACCAAGAAAAGTCAGCACTGTATTGAAGGAAAAGAACAAAGTTGGAGGATTGACACTACCCAACTTCAAAATATACCATAAAAGCTACAGTAATCAAAATAATGTGGTATTGATGAAAAAACAAATAGATAAATGGAACAGAAAGAGACCTTTGACAAAGAGAAAAGGATAATCATGCTAAGTGAAAAAAGCCAATCCTGAAACACCAAAGGCCAAATGTTTTCTCTGATATGTGGATGCTGATCCATAAGGGGTGGGGGACAAGGGAAGAATGGAGGAAATTTAGATTGGGCAAAGGGAAGTGAGGAGAGGGGAGGGTGCACAGGGGCAGGAAAGATGGTAATGAGATGAACACTATTACCCTAGACACACGTATGATTGCTTTAATGGTGTGACTGCATCATGTACAGAGAAATTAAAAGTTGTGCTTCATTTGTGTACAATGTATCAAGATGCATTCTGCTGTCATGTATAACTAATTAGAACAAATAAAAAATCTTCTTTACAATAAAAAAGAGCAAAGGATATACAATAAAGAAAACACAACATTTTCAGTAAATTGGTACAGGATCAACTGAACATTTACATGCCAATATTTGAATTTAGACATAGACCTTCCATTCTTCAAAAAAGTTAATCCAAAACGGACCACAGACCTAAATATAAAACACAAAACTGTAAAATTCCTATAATATAACAGTATAATGAGGAGCAAATCCTGCTCCTTGATGTTTACCCAAAGGACTTGAAAACTTTACATTCCTACCAAAACATGCACATGGATGTTTATAGTTAACTTTATTCATATTTATGGTATCTTATTAAAACTTGGAAGCAAATAAAATATTCTGTGGTGGATGAATGAATAAATAAACAATGACATTTGCAGACTTTAAAATACTACTCATCACTGTAGAGAAATGAGCTATTGGGCAATGAAAGGACAGGGAGGACACTCAAGTACACAGAAATCAGTGAAAGAGCCAATCTGAAAAGGTTACCTGTTGTAAGATTCTGGTTGCATAACATCCCAGAAAAAGCAAGACTATGAAGACAATAAAAAAAAAAAATTAGTGGTTCCAGAATGAATCTGAATGTAATTACAGATGTTGAGTGATAATGTTGTATAAATACAGGTTTCTTAATTGTGACAAATGGACCACTTTGGCAGGGAATGTTGTTGATGGGGTTGGTTATGCATGTGTAGGGTACAGAGTATTTGGGAAATCTCTGTAGCTTCTGCTCAATTTTGCTGTGAAGCTAAAACTGCTCTTAAAAATAAAGTCACCAAAATACAAACAGGCATAAAAATCTGTTCTGTGCACTGTTGGTCTTTGGGAAAAGGAGAGGCATCTTCAAAGTATATTAAAATAAAAGTCATATATCTGAAGGAGTAATTAGCTTCAGGAAAACACTAAACTTTCTGCTCAGGGCCAAATTAACTGTCTTTCCTCTGCTCAGAAATATTCAGAGCGCTCCTGAAATTCTACATTAAGCACAGACCACAAAGCCAAATGGATTCCAAAATCTCCTAGAAGGATAACCTCAAATTTACAAACTCAGATTCCCTGTCCCTATGCTTCTCCCACAGTGGACCTGCACTGCTGCAGCCATGTAAAGGGTGGAGAGAGTCCATGCTTATCTGGGAATGGCCAAGGCCCAAAGAGAAACCCTTTATCAGTGAAAGATCCCCCGTTCCAACTTGCAATGTCGTTTGAAGTGATGGATGCTTGTTTATCAACATAGTGCTCCCCATAGTATTATTCTGTCTTTGGAATTTTAGAACTTAAACCTTGGGTTTTTTTCTTTGTGTGTGTGTTCCAAAATTATGTTCTTCAGGTACTCGTCTAGGGTGTTAGTAATGTTGTAAGAAGACAAAGTGGGACACGAGTGGGAAGAACTGTGAAGTGAATCTACCTTACATTTAAATATCTGAAAAGATATTGATAATAACCTGTAAGTCAATATTTTTAAGAGTAGTATGCAAAGGAACATAGGAGATCCAAAGAGGCAGTCTGGTCCAATGTCTGAAAGATCAGCACAGAGAGGAGAAATATGAATTCAATTCAGGGAAGTTGGCTCTGATGAAGTACCCAGGGAACAGGAGTGTAGGACTGGGCAGCACAGTTAAGACTCAGGTTCAATAAATATTCAACAAACCATGCTGGATGGATGAATGAACAAATGAATAAATGAATGAATTCATAAAAATTTAAGTACTAGAAACAAGGAACTAACTCCTATTCATGACAGCTGATATCTCAAGTTCAGTCTATTCAAAATATGTCAATTTATAAAAGCAATGTGTATCAGAAATTGGGAACAAATTCCAATACATGGTGACTAACATTTGAAACTCTGTACATTCAATCCCATGTAAAACCAGGTCAATGTGGCCTCCCTTCTACCCATAATATGAACCAGGAATGTGAGCATCAACCCCAGCTTCTCCTTCCCTCCTGTTTGCCTGAATCCCCATGCCAAGTTCTGTTCTCTTGCTTCTACATTCTAACTACCACTACTGTCAGTAAACATCCATCTGTCTTCATTGATCTCCTTGAGACTTCCTGGTTCCCATCTCATTCTCCACACTTACTCTAAACTCCAGCCATGGTGATCTGATTCAATGCAATTCCAATTAAAATCCCAATGACATTCCTCATAGAAATAGAGAAAGCAATCATGAACTTCACCTGGAAGAATGAGAGACCTCAAATAACCAAAACAATCCTCAATAGAAAGAGCGAAACAGGAGGTATCACAATACCAGACATTAAACTATATTACAGAGCAATATTAAGAAAAATGGCATGGTATTGGCACCAAAACAGACAGGCAGACCAATGGTACAGAATAGAAGACACAGAGAAAAAAAACACATAAATACAGTCACCTCATACTAGACAAAGGAGCCCAAAACATACAATGGAGAAAAGATAGCCTGTTCAAAAAATGGTGCTGGCAAAACTGGAAATCCATATGCAGTAAAATGAAATTAAACCCTTATCTCTCACCCTGCACAAAACTCAACTCAAAATGGATCAAGGACATAGGAATTAGGCCAGAGACCCTGCACCTAATAAAAGACAAAGTAGGGAACGGAACTGGCCCGCTAGTGAGAGCCTGTCTGAACAGAGCACGCTCCGAGTCCCGGAGCCCCTGCAGTGCAGTGTACTCCTGCAAAGAACCAGCGGAGAGGCTCGATCTGCAGTCAGCCTCAGGGATAAGGTCAGGGCAGCCGGAGACCTCTTCAGGCGGCTCTGCCCACTCCGGCTGCGGGCTCTCTTCACGGGGCGATCCAAGATGGCGGCCTAGAGGGAGACTGCACCCCCAGTCGCTCCAGAACCCAGGAGTTAAGAAGGGGAGGCATTGAGAGACTCGGACTGAAGTGGAGCCACGGGTGAGTCTGCCCACTGGGTAAAGCTCGGCCCGGGTGGCAGGCCCAGATAGAGGTGGCTTATCGGAGCCGGGCAGGGCAGCTAGAGTCATCCACAGGCAGTCCTGCGCACTCCGGCGGTGGGCCCCGCCCACACAGCCAGCTTCTCCAGGTTCTCGGAACGGAACTGGCCCGCTAGTGAGAGCCTGTCTGAACAGAGCACGCTCCGAGTCCCGGAGCCCCTGCAGTGCAGTGTACTCCTGCAAAGAACCAGCGGAGAGCCTCGATCTGCAATCAGCCTCAGGGATAAGGACAGGGCAGCCGGAGACCTCTTCAGGCGGCTCTGCCCACTCCGGCTGCGGGCTCTCTTCACGGGGCGATCCAAGATGGCGGCCTAGAGGGAGACTGCACCCCCGTTCGCTCCAGAACCCAGGAGTTAAGAAGGGGAGGCATTGAGAGACTCGGACTGAAGTGGAGCCACGGGTGAGTCTGCCCACTGGGTAAAGCTCAGCCCGGGTGGCAGGCCCAGATAGAGGTGGCTTAGCAGAGCCGGGCAGGGCAGCTTGAGTCTTCCCAAGGTAGTCTTCCACACTCCGGCAGTGGGCTCTTCCCACACGGCCAGCTGCACGGTGCTGGCCCACAGTGAGAGCATTTCCGCACAGAGCCAGTTCCAAAACGTGGAACCAGTAGGGGGCTAGGGGCAGTATTCTTGGAATGAGCTGCTTTATCAGATTCCTCCAAGACATCAGGCTACTGAAGGCTGGGAGGTGATACACTGGAAATCTACTGGGACACTATAAGCCAATAGTGGAAAACTGCAATATCTCAGGGTCCCACTGACAACTGACCATTATGAGAAAACAAGGGAAGAAAATGTCCCAAACAAACCTAGATACTACATCAATAAAACCCAATGACAGCAGAGCAGAAGAAATGTCAGAAAGGGAGTTCAGAATGTACGTAATTAAAACGATCAGGGAAGCTAATGAGGAGATGAAAGAGCAAATGCAGGCATTGAAGGAGGAGATGAAAGAGCAAATGCAGGCATTAAATGATCGCACCAATCAACAGTTAAAAGACCAAATACGGGAAGCAAGAGATCATTTCAATAAAGAGTTAGAGATACTGAAAAAAAACCAAACTGAAATCCTTGAAATGAAGGAAACAATAAACCAAGTTAAAAACTCCATAGAAAGCATAACCAATAGGATAGAACACCTGGAAGACAGAACCTCAGACATTGAAGACAAAATATTTAACCTTGAAAACAAAGTGGAACAAACAGAGAAGATGGTAAGAAATCATGAACAGAATCTCCAAGAACTATGGGATATCATGAAAAGGCCAAATTTGAGAATTATTGGGATTGAGGAAGGCTTAGAGAAACAAACCAAAGGAATGAACAATCTATTCAATGAAATAATAACAGAAAATTTCCCAAATCTGAAGAACGAAATGGAAAACCAAGTACAAGAGGCTTATAGAACTCCAAACATACAAAATTACAACAGACCCACACCAAGGCACATTATTATGAAAATACCTAACATACAAAATAAAGACAGAATTTTAAAGGCCGCGAGAGAAAAGAATCAAATTACATTCAGAGGGAAACCAATAAGAATATCAGCAGATTTTTCAATCCAGACCCTAAAGCTAGAAGGGCCTGGAACAACATATACCAAGCCCTGAAAGAAAATGGATGCCAACCAAGAATCTTATACCCAGCAAAACTTACCTTCAAATTTGACGATGAAATAAGATCCTTCCATGATAAACAAAAGCTAAAGGAATTTACAAAAGAAAGCCAGCATTACAGAACATTCTCAGCAAAATATTCCATGAGGAAGAGATGAAAAACAACGATGCAAATCAGCAACAGGAGGCGCTAGCCTAAAGGAATAGCCAAATAAAGGAGAAACCAAATCATGTCAAAAACAAATATGAGTCAATTGACTGGGAATACAAATCATATCACAATAATAACCCTGAATGTTAATGGCCTGAATTCATCAATCAAAAGACACAGACTGGCAGATTGGATTAAAAAGAAAAATCCAACAATATGCTGCCTGCAAGAGACACATCTCATAGAAAGAGACACCCATAGACTAAAGGTGAAAGGATGGGGAAAAACATACCATGCACACGGACACAGCAAAAAAGCTGGAGTATCCATCCTCATCTCAGATAATGTGGACTTCAAACCAAAACTAGTCAGAAGGGATAAAGAAGGACATTACATACTGCTTAAGGGAAGCATAAATCAGCAAGACATAACAATCATAAATATCTATGCCCCAAACATTGGCTCATCCACGTACGTCAAACAAATCCTTCTCAATTACAGAAATCAAATAGACCACAACACAATAATACTAGGCGATTTTAACACACCTCTCTCACCACTGAATAGATCGTCCAAACAAAAATTGAATAAAGAAACTTTAGATCTCAACAACACAATCAGCAATTTAGACTTAACGGACATATATAGAATATACCATCCAACAAAGAATGAATACACTTTCTTCTCAGCAGCACATGGATCCTTCTCTAAAATAGACCATATTTTATGCCACAAAGCTACTGTTAGTAAATACAAGAAGATAGAGATACTACCTTGTACTCTATCAGATCATAATGGATTGAAATTAGAAATAAATGACAGAATAAAAAACAGAAACTTCTCCAATACCTGGAGACTAAATAATACACTATTATATGATGAATGGATAACAGAAGACATCAGGAGGGAAATAAAAAAATTCTTAGAAGTAAACGAGAACAAAGACACATCATATCAAAATCTCTGGGACACTATGAAAGCAGTACTTAGAGGAAGATTTATTTCATGGGGTGCATTCAAAAAAAGAAGTAGAAATCAACAAATAAACGAGTTAACACTACAGCTCAAAGCACTAGAAAAAGAAGAGCAGACCAATACCAAAAGTAGTAGAAGACAGGAAATAGTTAAAATCAGAGCCGAAATCAACGAAATCGAAACAAAAGAAACAATCGGAAAAATTAATAAAATAAATAGTTGGTTCTTTGAAAAAATAAATAAAATTGATAAACCCTTAGCCACACTAACAAAGAGAAAGAGGGAGAAAACTCAAATTACTAAAATTCGGAATGAACAAGGAAACATCACAACAGACACGAGTGAAATACAAAACATAATTAGAAGCTATTTTGAAAATCTATACTCCAACAAAACAGAAAACCTTGAAGACATCAACAAATTTCTAGAGACATATGAACTACCTAAACTGAACGAGGAGGACATACACAACTTAAATAAACCAATTTCAAGCAATGAAATAGAAGAGGTCATCAAAAGCCTACCAACAAAGAAAAGTCCAGGACCAGATGGGTTCTCAGCCGAGTTCTATAAAACCTTTAAAGAAGAGCTCATTCCAATACTCCTCAAACTATTCCATGAAATAGAAGAGGAGGGAACCCTACCAAACTCGTTCTATGAAGCCAATATCACCCTGATACCTAAACCAGACAGAGACACATCAAGGAAAGAAAATTTCAGACCAATATCCTTAATGAACATCGATGCAAAAATTCTCAACAAAATTTTAGCAAATCGCATACAAATATATATTAAAAAGATAGTGCACCACGATCAAGTGGGTTTTATCCCAGGGATGCAAGGTTGGTTCAACATTCGGAAATCAATAAATGTCATTCACCATATCAACAGACTTAAAGTTAAGAATCACATGATTATTTCAATAGATGCAGAAAAAGCATTTGATAAAATACAGCATCCCTTCATGCTCAAAACACTAGAAAAAATTGGGGTAATGGGAACATTCCTAAACATTATAAAGGCCATCTACGCTAAGCCCATGGCTAATATCATTCTAAATGGTGAAAAACTGAAAGCGTTCCCCCTAAAAACTGGAACAAGGCAGGGATGCCCTCTTTCACCGCTTCTATTCAACATCGTCCTTGAGACTCTAGCCAGAGCAATCAGACAAACCAAAGAAATTAAAGGGATACGAATAGGAAAAGAAGAACTCAAACTATCCCTGTTCGCTGATGACATGATTATATATTTAGAGGAACCTGGAAATTCCACCAGAAAACTTTTAGAACTCATAAGTGAATTCAGTAAAGTAGCAGGTTACAAGATCAATGCTCATAAATCCAATGCATTTTTATACATAAGTGATGAATCTTCAGAAAGAGAAATTAGGAAAACTACTCCATTCACAATAGCATCGAAAAAAATAAAATACTTGGGAATCAATCTCACAAAAGAGGTGAAAGACCTCTACAATGAGAACTACAGAACACTAAAGAAAGAAATTCAAGAAAACCTTAGAAGATGGAAAGATCTCCCATGTTCCTGGATAGGCAGAATTAATATCGTCAAAATGGCTATACTACCTAAAGTTCTATACAGATTCAATGCAATTCCAATTAAAATCCCAATGATGTACCTCGCAGAAATAGAGCAAGCAATTATGAAATTCATCTGGAAGAATAAAAAACCTAGAATAGCTAAAACAATCCTCAGTAGCAAGAGCGAAGCAGGGAGTATTGCAATACCAGATCTTCAACTCTACTACAAAGCAATAGTAACAAAAACGGCATGGTATTGGTACCAAAATAGACAGGTAGATCAATGGTACAGAATAGAGGACATGGACACAAACCCAAATAAATACAATTTTCTCATACTAGACAAAGGTTCCAACAATATGCAATGGAGAAAAGATAGCCTCTTCAACAAATGGTGCTGGGAAAACTGGAAAACTATATGCAATAGAATGAAACTAAACCCCTATCTCTCACCCTACACAAAACTCAACTCAAAATGGATCAAGGACCTCGGAATCAGACCAGAGACCCTGCATCTTATAGAAGAAAAAGTAGGTCCAAATCTTCAACTTGTTGGCTCAGGATCAGATTTCCTTAACAGGACTCCCATAGCACAAGAAATAAAAGCAAGAATCAACAACTGGGATAGATTCAAACTAAAAAGCTTTCTCTCAGCAAAGGAAACTATCAGAAATGTGAAGAGAGAGCCTACAGAGTGGGAGAATATCTTTGCCAACCATACCTCAGATAGAGCGCTAATTTCCAGAATCTATAAAGAACTCAAAAAACTCTACACGAAGAATACAAATAATCCAATCAACAAATGGGCTAAGGAAATGAACAGACACTTCACAGAAGAAGATGTACAAGTAATCACCAGATATATGAAAAAATGTTCAACATCCCTAGTAATAAGGGAAATGCAAATCAAAACCACCCTAAGATTTCATCTCACCCCAATTAGAATGGCGATTATCAAGAATACAAGCAACAATAGGTGTTGGCGAGGATGTGGTGAAAAAGGAACACTCATACATTGCTGGTGGGGTTGCAAATTAGTGCAACCACTCTGGAAAGCAGTGTGGAGATTCCTCAGAAAGCTTGGAATGGAAACACCATTTGACCCAGCTATCCCACTCCTTGGCCTATACCCAAAGGACTTAAAATCAGCATACTACAGAGATACAGCCACATCAATGTTCATTGCTGCTCAATTCACCATAGCCAGATTGTGGAACCAACCTAGATGCCCTTCAGTTGATGAATGGATAAAGAAACTGTGGCATATTTATACAATGGAATATTACTCCGCAATGAAGAATGATAAAATTATGGCATTTGTAGGCAAATGGTCGAAATTGGAGAATATCATGCTAAGTGAGATAAGCCAATCTCAAAAAACTAAAGGACAAATGATCTCGCTGATAAGCGGATGAGGACATATAATGGGGGGTGGGAGGGGCTAGCATTAGGTTTAGGGTTAGGTTTAGAGTTAGGCTAAGGAGAGCAGTAAGAATGAAGGAAAGAAGGACTGTGTAGAGGGAAAAGAGGGGTGGGAGGGGTGGGAGGGGTGGGGGGGAGGGGAAAAATATAATAAACATCATTACCCTATGTAAACGTAAAAAAATAAATAAATAAAATAAAAAAAAAAAAAAAAAAAAAAAAGACAAAGTAGGCTCGAATCTTCATCATGTTGGCTTAGGATCAGACTTCCTCCACAAGACTCCCAAAGCACAAGAAATCAAAGCAAGAATCAATAAATGGGATGGACTCAAACTAAAAAGCTTTTTCCTCAGTAAAGGATACAATCAAGAACATGAAGACAGAGTGTAGAGTGGGAAAAAATCTTTTCCACACGCACTTCATATAGAGCATTTATCTCCAAAATTTATAAAGAACTTACAAAACTTTACACCAAAAATACAAAGAACCCAATCAATAAATGGGCCAAGGAATTGGACAGACACTTTACAGAAGATATGCAGGCGATTAATAAATATATGAAAAAGTGTTCAACATCTCTAGTAATTAGAGAAATCAAATTAAAACAACTCTAAGATTTCATCTTACTCCAATTGGAATGGCTATTATCAAGAACACAAACAATAATAGATGTTGGCATGGATGTGGGGAAAAAGGCACACTTGTACATTGCTGGTGGAGTTGCAAATTAGTGCAGCCACTCTGGAAAGCAGTGTGGAGAATCCTCAAAAAACTTGGAATGGACCCACCTTTTGACCCAGTTATCCCACTCCTCGGTTTATACCCAAAGGACTTAAAATCAGTATACTACAATAACACAGCCACATCAATGTTTATAGCAGCTCAGTTCACAATAGCTAGATTGTGGAACCAACCTAGATGCCCTTCAACAGATGAATGGATAAAAAACTGTGGTATATATACCCAACAGAATATTATTCAGCCATAAATAATAATAATATTATGGCATTTGCAAATAAATGGATGGAATTGGAGAATATCATGCAAGTGAAATAAGCCAATCCCAAAAAACCAAAGGCCAAATATTTTCCCTGATAATTGGAGAATGATATATAATGGGGTTGGGGGTGTGGGGAGTGAGAGAAGAATGGGGGAACTTTAGGTTATGTAGAAGGAAATAAGAGAGAGGGGAGTATGAAAAATGGTGGAATGAGACAGACATCTTTACCCTATGTACATGTATGATTACACGAATGCTATGAATCTACATGGTGTACAACCACAGAAACGAAATGATGTGCCCCATTTGTGTACAATGAATCAAAATGCAGTCTGTACAAAATTAAAAAGTAAATAAATAATTTTTAAAAAATATGGAGCTGATCACTACACTCCCTGTTTCAAACCTTCTGGTGGTTTCCTAATGTCTACAGAATATAGTGTGAGCATTTGGTCCTTACGTATCTTTCCAGTCTCCTCTCCACTCATTCCTTCTCTTGATCACACTGGGATTACAGACAGAAGAGTCAGAACAGCACAATCACTATGAGCTGATCCACAGCAGCACTAGACATTGAGTGGGAAGAGAGGGACCAATGAAATAAAGGGGAAGCTGTCACAACATATTCCATTCCTGCAGGAAACTTGGATTCCTTTTGGGATGAGTACATGCAAACTCACAGCTCTGTAAGGAGGCTTGAGATAAATTATTGGCCTGCATTCATCCAGAAAAGTGGGCAGAAATGTCTGAAACACTAGGCATAATAATTTTGGAGTTCCCTAAATTAAAGATATTAGTGACATATAACAAAATAAAATTCCTACAGGACAGTGTCCTACCCTGTTTTTCTGAGTCATCAGTTTTCATCCTATACATGGGGCTTTCTCATTCATCTACAAGTAACCATTGGAAACCCATGTGTCTCTATTATCCCTTATTTTACCTTAATACTGCCCAAATGAAAGATAATAAAAAGAGAAAGTCTGTCCCCAAAGTCAAACTACAATACCATTCCTCTCAAATTCAAATTACTAGGGATTAGTCAAAATTTCAAATTATTAAGTGTATTAACGGATCATCAAGAGTATACAGGCTAAAATAAGTAAAATGTCAGAGCAAGCTTATTGCATTCTTGGTGGATGTTGCACCAAAACATTTTGCCAACAACCATACTATTTAGGCTCCAGGAAGCAAGTAAGATAGGATAAATTATTCTCGTTATCATTCCTCATCTGGATCAAAAACCATGAGAAAAAACAAGGCGAAAGCACTCAACTAAAGTATTTCATCTCAAGAGCTCTGAAGCAGAGCCAAAGGAAGTTAGAAGGATACTTTTAAGGGGCATCTTCAATTTCTGTCCAGCTAAGCATCCAGAGCCCCCTTATTTGCCAGGAAAGAATTCAGACGTCACCTACTCTGTATGAAACCATGTGCAGATTAAATTAATGCAGCAGCACATTAGTGTTCAAAGGTGGACACAATGTGTGAGGACAGAAAGAAGAGGAATGTGAAGAGGGAGGTGAGAGAATCCACTACCGCTACTATCACAGCCCACTGCAGACATCAGCAGTCATAGACCAGACCAAGGTAGCTTGGAAGCAGGGTATTCCAAGATGTGTCCAGTGTTTTGTGAAGTGATTTCAGACAGTTAACAGAAAAATACACTTGCATCTTAATTAACTATGCACTGATTTCAGTGTATACTAGGAAAAAATTAGAAAATTAATAAAATCAAACTTTTAATCTCATGATTTCGTTAAGATTCTTTCTTACAGTTGTACTAAATTAAAAAGGGTAAAAAAATAAATAGCAGATAAGTAAGTGCTAGTACAGGTCTTCACAGAAATAAGGAAAAATTGTGCTTACACCCAAATGAATGAAATCTGGGAAAACCTGGACTAAAACCAAAGATATAAGATAAAGCACATTCATGGACTGAAAAAATCTAGTGCTAATCTTAAAAGGACTCCATGTAGTAGTCACATGGATTTCCGTCCTCCCCATCCCTGGTTTTTAAGATAAATTACAGACAGTAAAAAGTATGAAATCTTATATAAACTCTCCAATTTTCACAGAATTACCAGTCTGGAGAATCAGAAACCAACTTCTTAGCTCCCATCTGCCAAGTTTTGCATCCAATTGCTCCTTCCACCACATGCAAATCTCAGGTGGGTGTGGGGCTGGAGTGTGGCAGGTATAATTAACCCAGCACCCTCCTTCCCAGGCCTAGCAGGGTCTAGCAGGTCCAGCAGCAGCCACTCATTTCACAACCAGGGAAAGGGTTTCAGAGGGAATGCAGCATCTGCCACCCAGGAAATTAATTGAAAAGAAGGAAACCTTCCCCCATTCTGTCTCACCCCAATTCAGAACATCTTAATTGCAGAGAGGCTAAGCTCATTAAGTGCAGCTCAGCCACCGTCAGAAGATTATCAAGTATTAAATTTAAAACCTATATGGTCTTCATTCTTCCTGATAAAAGTCTGTAAGGGTATTTTTCCAGAAGCCCAATCTGGAATGATTGTGGAGTAGTTATTTGTTAAGGAGCTTATCCTGCCAATGCGGATGTGAGCAATTTGTTTCTAATTATTTCATTAAATGAGCTTTATAAAAAACTCTAAACTCTAATAGTAAAGTAACTTATGCCACAGAAAAATAAATCCTGATGCTCTCAATATCCAGATAATATAACCATGCTACTAAGAGTCAGTCAATAATGGTAGTCTATGGTTAATGACAGAACTCTATTTACAAAAGACACCAATGGCGCCTCATGCAAAATAGGGTTTACACACATCCTTCCTTGAATTTGCTGCATGAATTCATATTTCAACTCAGCATTGGTCGAAAAGCACTATTTCACACTTCATTGCCCTAACAAATAAATTAATAAAGCTCACCGTGTTGCCCGTAAATCTTGACGTGCGCATCTCTCTGGGTTTAAAATAATAATCTCCTCTTAGTCTTGCCCTTGCATGTCCTTTGAATCATCCTCAGAGAGGGAATTATTTTCTGGATCACCCCACCCTGCATCTGAGCTCCAGATGTGTGCAAACTGGATTCTATCCAAGACTGGGAAGAAGTCTCAGGGCTAGAGATGGCCTCATCCTTTTATGTCAAGTGAAGGGAAGAAAGCCATCAGGATATTCTTCTTCTCTTTAAAAACCCACAAAATAATAGTCCCATTTTTCCAGGGTAAAAATAAAGTAAAACATTCCACACCCTTATCTTTCCTTGGCCTGTCACTTGATGTGCATGGGAACCCATAGATTTCTTACTCATTTGCTTTTATATACCTAGTACCTGGTACAGGTAGATGCTCAATGCCTGGCACAGTAGGGACTCAATAAACACTTGTAGAATAAAAGAGAAAACACCACTATAATATCCAAATCTAAAAAAAAAAAAAAACAAAATTCCAGTATAATGTTAGGACACTTCTAAGTGTGGTAAATGCATAGGAATATGTTTACCAAAGTTCTTATAGCCATCCCTGTGCAAGATCTCTTGTGCTATAAAATAATTAAAATTGAGGTTCAGAGTCAGATGAAGGGAATCAGGCCAACACAACGAAAAGTCAAGCAAGCAATTTGATATATATACTTATTTAGAAAGATGTATGTAATATTATACTATGTGTGTAAAAAAAGATGTTTAGAAAGGCAGTGGGAGAAGGGGAGGGGAAAGAATAAATAAATTTGGCCCTTTTGAATCTCATCTTGAGGAATAAAATCAAATTTGTATTTTTGGAAACGAAAAAAACCCAACCATTTGTTTTATCCCTCTAAAATATTTATTTGTGTATTTATGTTCATATGCAGACAAGATTTATGCAAGCACATTAAAAAGTCTAAAAGGTCACACACCAAACAGTTCTGTATCATGGTGTTACTAAATCTGAGGTCTGAGGGGGGATATTCTTCATTTTTTATTTTAGTCATTTCTATGTTGCCTGGATTTCTTCTGGTGAGCAAGTATCATTTTTGTAGGAAAATAATTATTATTTAAAAAGAAAATTATAATTAAATAACTGTATTTTGTGACATACATTGAGTGTTTTAGGATCTCAAGGAGTCTTTATTGTCTGGAAAGTCATGAACCAAAGATCTCAAATGCCCAGTATTATTGTTCTGCAGTCTACTTTTAGGAAAAAGAAGTCAATGCTATGAAAATAAATCCACATCAAAATTTAGCAAACAGTATCATTCATTCATTATAAGTAGTTTTAGGATTTGGCCTACATATCAACCAATCAGTTTTTCATTTATCCATTTCCATATTTGATTCTGTGTGGTCCCAGACAAACAGCTGGTCAGTATCTCAGGTCTCATTGAGACCTATGGAATCAGAACCCCTAGGATAAATGCCCAGGGTTCTTGGTTTTAACAAGATCCCTAGGTGACATGTATATACAATTGAATCTGAGAATCACTAGTTTAGAACACTAACCCTGAGTTTCTGCATAATCCTCAAACTACAAAGAAAGTTATATTTATGTCTGTTAGATTACCCACTTTAAAACAGAAAAGTAGACATTTTACATACTCTGTAAGAAGTGCTAAATAATGGTGACCACTACACAAAATTAACTAGACATATAGTTAACCTTCTTCTAACATCCTCCTTCAAATTCTGAGAATGGCCTTAGAACATCACACACACACACACATGCACATGCACACACGAGTGGCAAATTTCAAATCTGGAACATGGTTGAGAAAGTGGAATCCTGAAATTACTTGTTTTCAACACCAGACAGTATTCACATATTGGCAGTGAAAACACAGCACATCTCAGAGTTAGGATGAGAGAGCACGGCACTTACAGAACTACCACTCCCCAGGACCAAGACAGACATCTCCAACATTTTTGGTATTTTCTTCTCTCAGTCAAGATGCTGGACCACCAGATCTTGTGAATGAACTATCACATGTTGCCATGGCCTGTGGATCTCAGTCAAAACTTAAGAAGAGACATCTATAACATCCCTATTCAAAAACTGCCAGCCATGATAAATAGTTTGATTAAGTTATGATCAAGGAAGTGGAGGGTGATTTCAGGCCCTGTTAGGTAAGTAAACCAATTGTAAGGGATTTGAAATGACCAAGCACTACTCCCTATAACTATAAATATATTTAACTCTCTTCTCCAAATTGATTAATGGAGATGGACAGTCAAAATTAAAATTGCCAAACATTAGAGCCAGAAGGACCCCTATAGACTGCTTCTGTCACATAGGAAGAAATGTTGGCCTAGAGAGATGGCACTGGCCAAATCACAAAGCCATAGTCCCAACTGAAAATAGATTATATTTAACTAGATTTCTTCCATTGCACCAAATGGCTCCAAAACCCATGGTAGACACTGGCACCATTAACTGGTTAGAGATAGGCATATGAATTCAGAAACAAGGTGTCATCCTCTAGTTCCGGGGGCGGGGGGGGAAACACTCTAATGGCAGACCATTGTTCCTGGTATGAATCTGTAACTCACCATCAGGGGCCCAGTGCTGGTGAGGTAAAAAAGGAAAAACTTTTCCAGGGTACTTTGCACAATTACTTCTATGAGCCTTATATTCTTAGGTCTCCAAAAGGTACTCAAGTCTAACACACCCAAAATTAAACTCATGACTTGTACCATACAACAATGCCAAAGCAATAACAAACCTAATCTTTTCTTCTACTTAGTTCTCTATCACTAAGACACTATTCATATAGTTAAACAGGGCTGGAAAGCAGGAAGGGTATCAATTCCAAATCCAATTAACATCATTACCATTTTATCCCAACATGTCTTGGGAATTATCCACCTCTCTATATCTTCCTCACAACAATGCTAGTCTTAAATATTCTCATCTCTTGCCTAGATTTCTATAATAGCTTATTAATCATTCTTCTCAAATTTATTATATCCTCTCCTTAATCTGTACCACATAGTCGTCAGAATGATGTTTTTCAAATCAGAATTGCTCATCACTCACCTCCACTTAGTCAAAATCATCTCATTGGTTTCAAAATGACACTCAAGTCCCTGCCTCACTCTCTCTTGCCTCACTCCTTCATCCTCCCTAACTCTCCACACAACCCTCTCAGATTTTCACAATTCTCTCTGTCACAGGGCCTTTGCACATGCCACTTCCTCTTTCTGGATCCTTTTCCATACTTCACATATCAGTTCCAGACTTCCTCAAGGAATTCTTTACAGTTTCCCTAGTGCACTTCACCTCTCAAGGAAAATAATTTTTTTCCTTAGGAGACTTGCATCAGTTTTTAATTACACACTAATTAACATAATACCTGATTTATATCTGTCTCCTTACCTACCACCTCATTCTCAGTAGTCTCCAATCTCCATGAGAACAAGTTAATGACTGTTTTTCCTCACTATTTTATCCTTGGTGTCTAACCAAAGGTCATCAAATGAATGATGAATAAATGAGTGAAGTTCTGGTGTTTATGTTTATATCACAATTTATGAAGCAACTAGTAGAATAATCACCCATAGCTTCTAGGCACATGTAAGAGTAATGTCTCGTAGGATTTCTGAGGGAGATAGTCCCATGGTTGTATCAGCTATTCATAAAGCCTACCCGTGTCTCTCTGCAAAGTGTCCCAGCCTTGGGAGACATATGGATCTTAAGATTCAGGTCACACCATTTCTCTGGGTCAGACACACCACCAAAATGTCTTGTGTTGTCTCAGACTGATTCTTCCACTTAGTCATACCCCAGGGATCAAGGAAGAGATGCCAAGTACAGAGTCGCCCCAGTTAGTCCCAGGCAAGGGATAATGATTAACCTGAGACAGAACATACCAGAAGGAAGTTCCTGAATGTTCAGGTATTTATTAGAGACTCAACACAGACTAATAACATGAACACAGTGCTCTGTTCTTCATCATGGTCTGGAAGTAGGTTCTAACATCCAAAGCAGATAATTAGCTGTACTGAGTGATCCACATATTTCTAACCTGTGTCACAGTATTTCTGTGATAGTTAAGATAATTAGGAAGTGCAGTACTGTGCTTGTTCACATTTTCACATGGGCACAGGCCTGTGGGTTCTCCCTCTTTCCCTCTTACTTGTCAAGGAACTCCAGTGTTGAGCCACGAACTAAATTCTTTTCACACACAATTACTCTTCTTTCAGATTGATGATCTAGTGACTTGTGCCTTCATCAATGGGATCCTGAAACTGAAAGGAAGCCCACAGTATGGTTTCCAGGACATCTCAGCAATATGTTAACAAGAACTATCCCCTCTTTGGATAATACTTGAAGCATCCCCGTCAAACCTGCACATGGACATAGCCTTCCATCTTTCCCCCTATGTAGACCCCCAACTAAGAATGGCAGGAAACCTTCGTTGGTAGTACTGGCCTATCAAAAAAAAACAGTCATGAAAAGAAATTAGGTTGAGTCCTGTGGGCAATTCCTGGCAAGTTGGCTGAACCTCTGCCTCTGTAAGCCTGCTGCTGTCAGCATCTGCATCTGCTGCACAGAACAAGTCCATGCCTGGTGTCCTTTGAGCTATAAGAGGGGAAAGATGCATCTCATGGCTTCTATTTTAGAACTGGACACTATCAGTCTCTGGGAATGTTCTAAGCACCAGCAATGTGAATAGCTCCTTGGCTTTCCTGTGTAATGTCCCTAAGATGTGTAGACCAGAGAGGACATAAGCTACAAACACACAACCATAGGCCCTGGAGGATCATTTCCACAATGGTTCTTCCTTCAACCCAGTTCCTCAAAGCTAATGCCCTCTTAAGTCAAGGTCTTTGTCCACTTTCTTATTTTAATTTTAATTAAATAATTTAAATGTTAAATCTTATATTTCCCCCTTTTCTAAAATGACATTTGTGGTTTTCTTCTGGCTACTTCCCCATTTTCCCAGACAAGGATTTCCATATCCCAACACCCTTTTCATCTGTCTCTTATTTCCTCCAGAGTGGAAGGTCTTAAACCTGCCACAAATCAGAATCACTTGCAAAATTGACAATACACAATACATGCACGTGTGTGTGCACACACGCATGCACATGTACTCGCATGCACACTCTTCTTGTCTATAACTGTGCCACCACATGCCAGACCAATTAGGGCAGCTCTCTGGAGAGTGGGGCTTGGCCACTGGTGACATATACAGGCCTCTCAAGGTGAGAACCACTGCCTCAGAACTTGTTTTCCTAATTGTACCTTTAATCTTTTATTTATATATTCAGAATTTATTTATAGATAATACATTCATTTTTATTTATTGAGTATTTTGTAGCACCTGGCATTATGTTGGGTACCAAGAATGACTAGCTATGTCTATAGATCCTTCTTTTATTGATGGTCTGAATATCCCCATCCTCTGCCCCATCCTCTCACTTATACCTTTCCTAGAGAGTTCTCTGTCTCTCTCATCATGCTAACTACCATCTTCCTCTGGAGGACTCCCAGGTCTAAATCTTCAGTCCAGACATCTACCTTGCTACTCAGACTTAGCATATCTAACTAGATATGAGACATGTTGACTTGAGTGACCCATGAGAGAGTCAAACTTGGATAAGACCCATGGACATGACATGTCAAAACTGAAATGTCTCCACTTCCCATGGAACCTACCCTTCCTTTGCTAGCCCCTGAGGGCCCTCATCCATGTGGTCACCACATTTTTAACCTGAGATTCTTACTTCCTCTTTCCTGGACTCTCATCCCATATCCTCTAAATCTGTTGTTGTCACCTCTAAAACATTATGTGCCTAAGTCAGACCCTCATCTTGGTCTCTAAAGCTGCTGATGGGTGTCTCTGCCTCTCATGTTGCTAGCTACAGTCTCATCTTCAGCAGAACCACCAGGCTCAACTGTCTCAAGGGAATACTGAATAATGCCTGTTGCTCACAGGTTAAGTTCTTCTGGCACACAAGTCCCTCCAAGATCTGGTCCTTACCTAACTCTCCAGCCCCAATTAGAATGAATTATGAACCTACATTAAGGCTGTAGTAATACAGAGCAACCTGTGCTTCCTTTTGCCAGCTGGGCTCTTTCTTACCCCACCCCATGACTTCACTGATACTGTCTTCTCTACCCACAAAACTTACCCCACCCCAATGCATATACCCACACTCTAATTAGTTATGTTGCCATTTTACTAAGTGTATATCTCAGGAATTATATCACTAAAAGAAGTATAATGATGTGTCTGTTTCTATATTCCCACTAAAGAGTAAATTCCCCGAAGACATGAGTAGGATTATATTTCTATTGTCTTAATTTTTTTTCAAAGTTTCAGAACTTAGAACAAGGAAAGAACATCTCAATTGTCCATCAACGAATGAATAAAGACATAGCTTCCCTCCCTTACGTTGCTTAAAATTTAACACATTTATTTTAGCTTTTATGTTAATTTACAAGTCCAGAGATAATATCTTTTCTCCTAAACTCTTAACGATATATCCCAAAGACCCATTACACTCAAATATAAACAAGATAATTTAATTCAGCATTGGAAGAGTCTAGCTTACTGTAGAGTTCCAAGAATCTAAAGAGATCATACATATGATTAAATTATAAGGCTTTTGTAAAATGGCACTCTTAGAAGGCAAAAGACCCTAAACCTGACCCTTAGCTGCCCAAATTTGATTGTCTATCAGAAAAGTTCTCAGTAGAAAACTAGTCTAAAGCCACCACCATACAGAAATCAGATTATCTGTCTAATTAGGCAAATGCCAGGGCTAGTCAGTTGACTCCAGAGCTACTGCCTGATCTAACAGTCTCACATTCAAGCCAAACAGTTCTTTTTGGAAATGAGACTTTGGGATGTTATATCAGAGATGTGAATGAGTAGAACAGAACTTTCCAGAGAGGAATTATACATTATGCTTATTTTATTAGAGATTTGAGAAGAAACCACTGAGCCACTGAGTAATAAACTCAGTTTGACCTTGTCAAAAATCCTACATCCTGCAGCATTTTGAAAAGTTGTTGGTTCTGTCTCTTTGTTTCAAGTTGTTTGAACTTCAGTTGAGCACACAAAAGCTTTCAGTTATCAAAATGTGCTTATATATGCACATTATTTTACATTCATCTGCACCTGCCTAGCAGTCATCACCAGAGGCCCTAGAAATATTCAGAGAACCACTGAAGTGTGAGCAATAGTTAATAAAAAATTCTTGTAGTTTTAATTATAAACAAAAATCAAGCATGTTTCAACTCTATAAAATGGATCTGGAATATCCAGGGAACTGCCACTGTTTATAACCACATAAATTATATTCATCTTTCATACTGAGTTAGTGCAACAATAGATTGATACACAAAATAAAGTCACAGGTTCCAGTGTTTATGAAAATATTACTTTTATAGCTATCTCAGGAGTTCTGTCTAGCCCTGCCTTCAAAATAAATAGAAATTAATAAACAATAACTTTACCCTTCGTGCCATGAAGGTCTTTTTGTTTTCTAAGTCATTCTCCTATCTATGAAGCAAAGCAAAGGACCACCAAGAACCTATGTGCTTTAGGCATTGAGAAGGAAAATTGCTGTGTTTTGTCCTAAGTCAATTATTGGTGGGGAAGAATCAAGGAGCAAACTGGTATCAGAGCTTCTCTTTCCTTCTGAGCTGTGACTGCTAAGATGCTTAATGAAAGGTGATGTGAGGGGTTCTTATCAGGGATCTTGGTTCCATTTGTTTATTCCTTCACTCATTATTTGCTTCATATCCTTTTACTGGATCCTCAGAACACAAAGAAATTAGAGCACTACCTCTTCAGAGGAACTCCCTGCACAATGGGTGATTCATGTAAGCAGTGACAATAATTGGTCAATGTGAGAATGGAGACATGTATTATTAATTTACCGTTTCAACAAATATTCTGGCTTGTCTTCTGAAAGATAGTGTATGAGGTTCTAATGAACTAAAACCACTCTTTTCCCTTGAAGCATTCTTTGGAGGTGTCTAAATAGTAAATATCCAATTACAAAATAATGAGATCAGTCTATGGTAGGCCAAATTCATGAGAAAGTCCCTCCACTCAGATGCAGAAGTTCAGGGAAACACTCTCTGAAGAGATGGACTATCTCAGACAAGAGGCAAGTATGGATATGCATTAGTTGGATAAAGTAGGAGCAATGGAGGTGTTATGGTTTAGATATGAGGTGTCCCCAAAAAGCTCATGTGTCAGACAATGCAAGAAAATTTTGAGGCAAAGTGATATAGTTATGAGAATATTAACCTAATCAGTGCATTAATCTACTTGAATGGATTAACTGGATGATAGCTGTAGGCGGGTAGGGTATAGCAGGAGAAGGTGGGTTACTGGGTACATGTTCTTGGGGTTTATATTTTGTCCCTGGTGAATAAGACCCTGCCAGACCTGGAGTAATGCTTTTTCACAGTGACTTTCTGCTTTCTGACTGTCATGTCCTAAGCTTACCTCCTCTGTCATGCCCTTCCAGATGTTCTGCCTCATCTTGGGCTCAGAGCAATGGAGTTGGCCATCCATAAACTGAGAATCTGAAAACAGGAGCTCCAAATAAACTTTGCCTCACCCTAGCTTGTTCTTTTCAAGTCTTCTGACCATAGCAACAACAAAAATACCTGACTAAAATAGGGGCTAGAGGGCGCTGTGGGCCCAAATAACTAGAATCAGCAAGAACATGGTGCATGTAAAATTTTAATAAAGCCCCCAACACCACAAAAAACACACATAAAAAAGAAAAAAAAAAAAGAAAGAAAGAAAGAAAGAAAAGACCAAAGCCACTATTCTAGTACTCATTCCAAAATGTTTTTGTGTGACAAAGTGAAAAAAGAGATATTAAAACCCTTCAGCATGACTCTGATAGTTATCCAAATCTTATAAACAGGACTGGGGAGATAGCTCAGTTGGTAGAGTGCTTGCCTACCAAGCACAAGGCCCTGGGTTCAATCCCCAGCACCACAAAAAACAGAGAAACAAACAAAAAGCAAAACAAGTCTTGCAAACAGATGAATCAATCAATCAATGGTGATACTTCTTTACAGAAACCCCACATACCATTTTGTTGGACAAACCTCAACATACATAGAACAAAATTAGGTCCTATGTAGGGAAAGAAAACTCAGTTGGTCAAAGAAATCACCAGGAAGTCAGACTAAAGTAATTATCTTTGGTCTCAATGGAAGGCTCAGGGAGCTAGGATAAAAGCTTTAAGTCACTGTGAAAATGCATAACTCAAGGTCTGGCAGACCTCAGTAGATAGAAGTATTAGAAAAGCAGTTTTGTTTACCTGGTTTCAAAATAATACAATTGAACAGTGTCATCATTTCCCTTGAAATATTAAATGATATAAAGAAAATATTTTAAAAACAAAAATATAGCAGTATGCCTGCCAGTAATATTCACTAAATGTTCATTTCTATCATGATTGCCATCATCATCATCATCATCATCATCATCATCATCATCACCATCATCGAGAAACCAGTTAGTAACTTATGAACCATTAATCCAGATAGGAAAAACATTTCTTAAAAGCTCAGACTCAAATGTGAAAGTTTTCTATGGGGTTAAAGAAGGACCCCAGAGGGGAATGAAGAAAGCAGCCTGCCAGCTTCTCCCCTGGGTCCTCTCCATCTGTGAGGCACAGATCAACTACAGGGATTACATGACTAAATTCAGCATCATCCATAACTTTCTAGCCACAGAAAGTTTCTTCAACATTATAAGGGGTATGCTGATGCTCATAGAGAATGGTTAGGGATAAACATTTGCTTGAAAGAATATTCATAGCTTGATTGGATCAGAACAGAATAAGTCAAATAAGATGGTATGGATTATCACTTAGTTTCATGGTTAATATGCAGGAGAAAGACTGCCCTTCTAGTTATTATTTAATTTGTATGCTCAAACATTTTAAAGGAATTCTTAGAACTATCAGATCTTTGTGGAGTAGTTTGTATTAATTTCCTAGAAAATTAGCCTATTTCCATCCAAATATCTCCTCTTTTCTTCAAGCCCCAACTGTTACATATATGCCAAAGATAAATTGTCCCTCCATCCAACATACCATTTTTGCAAACCTCTCTCCCAATCTTCCTCACATTTTCTCTTTCTTTCAATTTTACCATCCATTGACTATGAGAATAACACATAGGAGGAACTCAATCACCACGATAAGTAAAATCCAAAATAAATGGCCAGCAAAGATGGAAAGCTGAGGACTGCCATAAAAACTCTGCTTGGAGTTTAATCAAGGTGGAGTTCAATGAACTTTGTCCATTCAAATAAAATGTGTAAGCAAAACTGAAAGCATAAAGTGAAAATTAAACTAAATGAATAAAGTGGTTGCAAGGGCTTTACATTTCATTTACCCATCCAGCCTCAGTGCTCCAGCCAAGCTGACCCCAGCTGGATTCCACCAAAGAACCACGTGCCCCACACTGTTCCTTTTCTTTGTCAAAACCTACAGCGGCACCCAAGTGCTTCTCATATCACATTAAACCCAGCATGGAATTTAAGGGTATCTACCCTTGACTTCTAACCACTCAAGCTAACACATACTGTGCATTGGTTTGTGAGGACTGTCCTAAAGGAGTGTCACAAAGTGAGTGGCTTATATGGAAATTTATTTTTTCAGTTCTAGAAGGTACGAGTTCTAGATTGAGGTTTCTACAAGACTGGTTCCTCCTGAGGACAATGAGGTAGGGCTCACACCTAGATCCTGGAGGCTTGGTTGGCAAACTTTGGTATTCCTTGGCTCCTAAAAGAATCACCCTGATCTCTGCCTATATCTTAACACGGTGTTCTTCATGTGTGGGTCTGTGTTCAGGTTCTCCTTTTCCATGAGGACATAAGCCCTATCAGATTAGGACTCACCCTCAAACCTTACTTTAACTTGATTATCTGTATAAAGACTGTCTCTAAAAAAGATCACTCTGAGATACTAAGGGTTAGGACTTCAATATATGAAGGGGGAACTACTGAACCCATAACACAGGCAAATCTTTGCCATTATCATGATTTGAGTCTGTGGAGCAGCAATTATAACAGGAGGGATGCAGTTTGTAGCAGCCAGGCTTAGCTTGAAGTTTGGCTCTGCCATTTGCTCTGAGTTTCCCCACCATGAAAGAAAGTCAGGAAATCCCTATTACATAGAATGCCATGAAGACAATGTGCAGAAAGCAACTTCTATAAGGAAACAAAGATAGGTCCTTACACTTTACATCACCAATAACTACACCCAGCTTGAATAACCCATATCGGCTCTTACTTTTCTTCTAATCTGCCACAACATAATACAACATAATCAAAAATTTATCCCTATTCCAAAGAAGAAGAAGGAATTACCCCCAGCCCTGTAGAAACCAATCTAAATGAATCCTTCTTGTTTCTTTTCATGTTTGAGTTCATCTGACCATTCCATTGCAAGTGTTTACAACAGAAGAACAATGTGTTCCAAAATATCTGAAAACATTTTCAAGATACGGTTTTTTTGTTACATACCTTCTCTATGTAGTTCAATGGGAATTTAGTGAAATTGGGAAAATACCTTTGTTTTCCAGTCTATTCTTCCTTACTCATCTTGGTATCCATCCACTACTCCAGTATACTTGTTGCCTCTGCTATCCTCATTCTCAAGATGTACCTTCAGAAAAGACACTGATGCATGAAGTAATGAAGTGCTCTGAGGCTGCTGGGCAATATCTGGCAGGTTGTAGACCACACAATGTCCTAGTATAAGTATAGAAGCCTTTTATATTTATTATGACAGTTTTCTAGCAGGGGATGGTACAGTCTGTTTTAATATACAGTTATGCATTACAATAATTTTCTAACCTAGTTAATAAGGGCTTTATCTAATTTGCATGAAGGCACTATATGGGCTAGTACAGGCCTTGCTGTTGATAAATCTTGTACAGAATTCCTCTCAGGAGATTCTTAGGCCAGGATATCTAAGCCAAAGGAAGTGAGCTCTGCCCAGTTTCTGGAAGCAGTAATGCGAAGGGTCGATTGTGGGAGAATCTTCTGCAAAGTCCTTTATCAGGGAGTAATCCCCCACTCCGTGTCACCTTATAGAGAAAAACTTTAGTCAAGAATGGCTCTGGTGTGCATGCTGAATCTGCCAGCACTGGGTATTGCTCACCACAGAGATGGGGAGCTAAAGTACAGTGTTCTTTCTGGAAATGTATTCTGCCCTGAGTTTCCTACTTAAAAAAAGCAGAGACCTGATCTCCAGGGAATCAACAGCACTCTCTTCTTTACGCACATCACAACTGAATTATCTATAAAAAAGAACTGGAACGCACCAAGAAGAAACTCCCAATATGAGATATACTGTAATATTTGATAGAAATCTGGCATACTGATACATAACAAAGGAAAATCTTGCTTTGGTACCTTGTAATATTTCAAAAAGAGGGTGTATTGTTGAATCCTCTACATCTCAACACAAAATAATAATCTGACAATAGCAATGGTTAATACCATCACTATGAATCTACTTTTCAATAATTTAGTGTGCATCAGAAGAAGAAAAGGTGTCCATTTTTAACAAATGTTTATTCTACTTGGAGACCACAAGAAAGAGCAAATACTAAAATTTCAAAGGTGGCAAAATGGTGATACATCAACACGGACATCTTTGAAGAAAGATTTATGGGTGTTTGAAAGCGCAACCCAGCAGAGTTTATGAAAGCAGAATGGAGAGGGTTGGCAACCCAAGGTTACCGCTTCCTGAAGCAGGTGAGGACACAGCACTCTTCAGCTGAGATGACTGGGTGAGTTTTGAACACTTGCCTCAAATCAGCCAATCAAAGGCACTGGCAAACAGAGTGTGGGAATGTGAGTGAGAGTTAGTAGAGCTGACCTGGAATTAATGTTATAGATAATGGTGGAGAGGCTACTTTTAGAGAGCAATGAAAAAAAGAAAGAAAAAAGAACAAAGAAAACTCTGTGGAAGGAGGAGCCACATAGAGAGAAACAGAGGACACAGAGAAGTATCAACACCCAGAAGGCTGCTGAGCTGAGGTTCCCCAGTGGTTGGTTCAGTTCCTGGGAGGTGCACTGCCCTTTGGAGGGAACCCAGAGCCCTCAATCCTTGTTTGAGCAAGACTTGCGAAGTTCTGCTTCTTACCATCACAGCTTTGTAACAAACACTTTTGGAAGGCCCGGCAGAGGAGAAGGCAAGTTGAGAGGTACCTGGGGTAGCAAGAGGGATGGTGTCTTTGGGAGAGAAGGAATGGATTTGCATACAGAAGGCTCTGGCAGCCAGAAAAGCTCTAGGGTGTTCATCCTACAGATCAAGAATGACTCGGTGACCCTCAGATTTAATAAAATCAAACAAAATAGTTATCATTACAGAGCTGGAAATGGGTGGTTGGAGCATTTATGGAGACAAGAGTTTTAAGAATCTGCCTATTAACAGGCAAAAATTCAAATTGGGAAAGCCTACTTGAGGATGTTTTTGGGAGGCATTTTATATGAGGTTTCTACCCTACCCATGTTTCTACTGAAGAAAAATCCCTTTCAATAAGAACACCTTTAGCAGATTATTAAAAAAGACAGTGTGAAACCTTAAATAACATTTAGAAATGTGTGCAGGAGAAATAACATGATTCATTCATCACATTTTCAAGTCACTGGTGTGGTCTCCATTTCTAACCACATAGCACAGTACAGATAGACTTTTGTGTATTAAAATTAATGAAAAAGGGGGGGAACGTAGGGGTCTCAGTAGTTCTCCCAATTTAAATACACTTAAGTAACTGTGAAAACTGGTCAGTTTACACATAAAGTCATGCCAATTTAAAGCAGAAAAGTTCCATTGATATTGACCACGTTTTTGGCTCCTATTAAATTGCTATATAAATATATAAAGCAGGTCTGTAATGCTATATGTCTGCAAAAACATATTTTTGGCAAACAAAAGATTTTCCATTTTTAATCTCAATCTTCCTTACCCAGTATCCTTAAATATTTTAAAATTATTTTTGGTTCTAAGTATTCTAATATCCTCCATCTCCCTGCCAGACCACTGCCACCACCCTACTCCATACATTATTTTTCCACTTTGCATTTATTCATTCTTTCCTTTTAGAAATTCACATGTAAAATAGTTTGAGGTAATGATGATTGCAGTTGTCAGTCTCTCAAAATCTGACTTCCGGTTGTCACTGGAGAAATGCCTAAAGTTTAATGCTATGGGCCTGTGATTATTGTAGGTTGAATGGTGGCCCTCCAAATCATGTCTTACTGGGATTTGTGAATGTGACCTTATTTGAAAGGAAGGTCATTGAGGGTGAAATTAAGTTATGATTCTAAGATGAGATCATCCCTTTCTATTTGGTAGGCCCCAAATCCAATGGTAAGTGCCTTTATAAGAGATACCAAGAGGGCAGAGATGGAAAGGAGAGGAGAAGGGAGAAGGACTAGAAAACCAAGAGAATGTGAAGGCAGGAATTAGAGTTATCCATAAACCAAGAAATTTCTGGAGCCACCAGAAAGAAGCTGAAAGAGGCAAGGAAGATTCTCCCCTAGTGTACTCAGAGGGAGCTACTGCCCAGCTGACTTTAGATATCTGGCCTCCAGAACTATGAGAGAAAATTTTCCGTTGTTTTAAGCCACTAAATTTGTGCTAATGTGTTATGATAGCCCGAGGAAACTAATATAGTGATTAAATGTTATACATTTATTTTTTGTTTTTTACTAAGTTTGTGGTATAAAGTATTGAATTTTTTTTCCTGTGATACTGTGATTCAATAAGAAATATATTTGGTCTTTATCCCTGGTTCTGGCACAGAGCTTCTAATACGCTGGAATGTTTTGAGTGATAGGAATAAGAGCAGTCTTTCATTTTCATAAATCCTTTCCTAACTATACCTGAGATTATGGTAATGAAGTGACCCTTTGTGACCCTTAGATAGCTTCCAGTTGCAGACTGGTTGCTGGAGGAACCAACCATGTGATTATAGGTTTGGGTGGGCAGAGGGGCTTCAGATCAAGCTAATCATCATGATTTAATTTTATAATGGGACTTCCACTAAAATCCTAAACAAAGGGGTTTAGAGAGTTTCTGGGGTGGTAAACATACCACTGTTCTGGGGATGGTGCTCCTAGAGAGGGCACAAAGCTCTGCACTCCTCCCCTATGCCATGCCCCATGCTTCTCTTCTGTTTGTCTGTACCTTAGTTGTATAATTTAATATAAACTGATAATAAAAAAAACGCTTTTCCTTGAATTCTGAGACTTATTCTTGCAAATTATCCACTTGAGAAATGAGTGAAGGGGACCTCCAATTTATAGGCAGTCCATTAAAATCATGGAGAACAAGAACATGTGACTGGTGTTTGAAGTGAGTACATATTTGTTGGATTAAACCTTTAACCTTTGGGGATCTGAGCTAACTCCAGGCAGTTAGCATGAGAACTGAATTGAAAGGAACACACATTCGATGTTCAGAGAGTTGAAAAATCAGTTGTTAGTGTGGAAACCCCACACCATTTGGTATCAGAAGTCTTCTGTGGGTCAAAACAGATCATAACATTTGGTGTCAGAAATGATAGGGAAGTGAAAATAGCAAACATGCTCTGATTTAATTTCTAACATGATTATAAATAAGGATATTGTAATAAAGCACTACTAATAAAAATAGAAACCAAGGTAAAATTTTTCTCCAAATGGTGTTTATTAAAAATATTATAAAGCAGTTTCAAATGGAAGTAATATTTAAACATTTATATATTTATGGTTTAATGTTTCTAGTTGCCATGATAATTGAAAAAAATTTAAAACCCATGAGAAGAAAAATATCACTTAACCAAGTTTGCTTTACTGTAAAATATATTCTGCAAAGTAAGAGCTGAACAGTCAGTAAATGCATATACACATAATAAAGTCCATGTTATGGTGAAGTTCACTGTTCACACAAGCCTGCTGATGATATATAAGTATTATGGTTTGCATCTGAAATATCTCCCAAAAGTTCATGTGTTGAAGGCTTTTTCCCCAAAGCTCAGAGGTGGGGCCTTTGCAAGCTGAATGGATCATGAAGGCCCTGATCTCTTTAAAGAAATGATCTATTGATAGATTCATAGCTTAGTGGGTTTGGGGGAAAGACTCTTATGAAATCTGGGTGTCTCTCCTCTTTCTCCTCTTTTCTCTTTCTCTCTCTCTCTCTCTCTCTCTCTCTCTCTCTCTCTCTCTCTCTCTCTCTCTCTCTCTTCCTCTCCTCCCAGATGCCAGGAGATGAGCAGCTTTCCTCCATCTTGTGCTTCCTGCCATGACGTTCTGCCTCACCACAGACCCAGAAACAATAGAGCCAAGTATCCATGGACAGAAACCTTGGGAACCATGATCCAAAATAAACCATTCTTCTTTAAAATTGTTTCTCTCAAGTATTTAGTCACAGTGACACAGATGACTAATAGAAGAAGGCAGAACCAGAAAAGCCTCTTGAGAATGGGGCCTCCAGTACCTGATCCTCCAGGTGAGAAAGAAAAAGGGAAGAGCTTGAATAGGAAGTGGGGAAACAAATGAGCTTGGTAACTGATGAAGGAAACTTATTTCCCTTTAGGTTGTATTAAAGGAGAGTTGTAAGATGAGAGAAGAGTCAGAGGTCATGCCTGACAATATTTTAATAGCAATGTAAAATAAAAGACACTGTTCTTTGGTGGCAAATCATCCTGATTTGTTTACCTGGTCACATTTATCTTTCAAGAATTTATAGTGAGTTTGAGGAACAGAAAGATTCTTTTTTTCTATAATTATGTTTGTAACTGAGAAGAGTTAAGTTCTATGTCCCAACGGATAAAACTTTCCCAGCTCCAAGAGGTGCATCACTTATCTTTGAAAAGCTTTGAAAAAAATAAATCATACCACAAAACAATATGATTTGTTGATTATACCTCAGCCCTCTAAGAAAGTCATAGGTTGTAATTAATAAAATCAATCTACTGAAAGTCATTTCTGAAACAAATAATGTAAACCTAAATTCACTGGGATTGAGGCATTCATTTTATAAAGGAAATGATTAATGGATAATTAAAATGCCATGCATCACTGATTATTAGTGACAATTGGTATTTCCACAGTGCTGAAACATACAGAAATTGATTTAATTAAATTTACTTTAGCTAGCACCTCATAAGAGTACAGTAAATGGTCTGTGGTGGATATGCATGACCACATGGTGTTGTAACTTATTTCTTGTATGCGTTACTAAACGTATTTAGTCTAGCCACCAATGTTTTATTGAGTTTTTAAAAATCTGGACGTCTAGTGTTTAACACAAGACTCTTGGTTTCATGTGAAATGAATTTTTCAGGAAGGTACACATATTGATGTAAGCCTAAGAATTCCAGGCAGATATCAGCTTTGAAGGTGAACGGTACAAACAGTTTCAGACGCCATGATCCTTTATGTCACAGTGCAAAATGTTGCCCTGTAGTATGTGCCGCTCTGGGCACATTCCCTATGATGTGCCAAGTATTCTTTCTCATTTCCTCACTTTCTCCAAGTTCAGTTTCTCTGCTGAGCAGAAGGAAGAAACAGGGCCAGCATTATCTCAGGGCATCTGTATGACATTTTTTGGAGGATGCAGAAAATGCTGTGTCCTGTCTTATCATGGGGCTCCCACAAGCTGGTTTGTAGTCAGATACAGACAATGCGTGTATGTGCATGTGTATGTGAAAGTACGTGTATGTGTGTGTGTATGTATGTGAATGTGTTTATGTGAGAGTACGCGTGTATGTGAGTGTCTATGTGCATGTATAAGTGGGAGTATGTGTGTGTGAGAGAGTGTGTGTGTGAGAGAGAGAGAGAGTCTGTGTGTATGTGTAGGAGTGTGGTGACTCTTGACTGCCCTGGGTTGAACCTTACTCACTGCCTGTCAGACAAGCAGCCCAGGCTCAATGGCACCTGGATTTGCTCTGCACACCCAGGAATCCTGTACCCCATTTTATCTAGAACCAAGTACCCCACTATTATGCCTCAGTTCTCTCATTTCCCCCAGAGACTTTGGAATTAAGTGAAGTAAGAGATTGGTTTCCAGTTTTGTCAACAAATCTCCTTAAATCTATATTTTGACCAGGACAGGAAGAAAAATGGACACTTGGGATCCTACTGAACTGTTGAAATAACGATAGCCCTAAGTTGAGCAATGTATTTCAAAAGCACAATTACATGCAAAGCAATATTATAAAATAAAATTTTGCTACCTTTTTCACTTTAGAAACAGGTAAACTATACTTCTTTATGGTTGGGTTACTTCAGATGAGGTTTCCTACTGTTCTTTCTTACAAATTGCCAGCCTTTCCTCTCAACTTTTAGGATTTTAATGTTCTCTCTTTCATTGATTGATGATAACAGCAGCTGGCCCCCTGGATTTCCTTCCTTCAGCCATCAGTTTTTACTCCCCTGACCTTCAACTTGCCCCCCTCTATACCAGCATCAAGTGATAAGTTGGATGTGTAATGAGATCATGCCTGTCTCTCCCTTACCTCTATCCCAGTCATCCAGCTTTCCACCGAAACTAAGACTAGATCCATACTCTCTAGGAGGGCCTATGAGGATAAACCATAACCTGACCACTTCTCCAGGGTTGATTCCCATTATTTCCATTAGCTATATTCACTAAATTTGCTGCCCACAGTGACTTAGCAAATTCTCAGCTTTGCTTCTAGGAGAAAGACAGAGTTACGTTTCTGTGAGCCTCTGTTCACAATACATCCAAGGACTGATCAATACATAATCTTGTTTTGTGTGCGTTTCTGTTCAAAGACACTTTATTTATTACATAATGTCAATTCATTGGAATTGCACTCTTGACCAACAACAGCTCTGCAGCACAGACCTGAACAAAGCTTATCTAACACACACATTTTCAACATAAGACACATCACAGCCTTCTTGAGCTTAGGTACATGGGACAGTACTTTAGCACTATTCTTTGGGGCCATTTAAACAGTGACAACACCATCAAAAAGTGCAAATATGTGAAAAACATGGCCCTAAGTAAACAGAAAAGTAGACTTGTTTACAGTGTGGGAGCTGAGACACTAAGGCGGAGCATAGCCTTGCTCAGCCTGGGCAGGAAACGTGTTCATCAGTAGACTCCACACACTGGGCCACTCTGAGCACTTCTTCAAGTGACAGGGAAAGCACTCTGATAACTGCTTTTGGGGTTACAAAAAAATTTCAATGAGTAGACCATTTGCCAAAATGGAAGCTGCAAACAGTGAGGATTTACTATATTTCTGACTTCATCTCCTGTGAATGCCCATTTTTTCTTTGTTGTTATACTACAACTATAATGATGTCTGTTTCTTAGCTGCACCAGGCTTTGCATTTACTCTTCCCTTTTGAGTCATGCGTCTCCATATCTTTGAAAGCTTGAATTCTTATCATTTCTACTGTGTTGTCTTTGTTATTGTGCAGGTTTCAATTGAATTCCCAAACAAATCACCAATCCCCTCCTGGTCCTTCCTGATCTTGTCCCTCTGCTTAAAATCTTCCTACCATCTGCCTCTATCCAGTATTCCTGTGCTGCTGCCTCACCATTTGGCAGTCTCCATTTGGTAGGCAGGGTTTGTCTCTTCCTTGGCACTGTGTCCCCGTGCCTATCACAGAGTCAGACTTAGTAGATGCTCAGTACATAGTTGCTGAATGAATGAATGGCAAGTATTTCCTTAAGCTCTCCTTCCTCAGCAAAATAGAAAACAGGCAACCAATCCTTTAACGGCATTCAAAATTCAGAGGAAGAATTTACAGATCTGTGTAATCCCTAAATTGAAGATCTACTGCCTCTAAAAATCACCCTCTATACAACTCCAGTTCCTCAGTTTTTGCCATAATGTTGGGATCTTATTAAATCCTACACCTAAAACGTCATAAGAAAATCAACAGCAGCTCTAAAGTTAGAATCAGCCCTAGAATGGATGAAGGAAGAGGGGCTTTTAGTCAGTTTTACCTGAGCATTGATACAGTTTAATATTCTCTTAATTCCCAGAAGAATAAAGACAATTTCCTTTCATTTAACTAAGATGATTTTGCACTAAAAGGAGGACTCATTCTAATGTGTGCTGGAAAGAGCTTTTAGAGAAAGAGAAATGTGAGAAATGCAGAGATGAACTGCAGGGATGGGGTTGCTTGGAGAACTAGAGAATCTTTGATTTAGAAATTACACAGATCTATAAATTATTCTTCTAAATTTTGAATTCTGTCAAAAGTTTGGTGCCTAGTTTCTATTTTGCCAAGGAAGGACATCTTAAGAAAACATTTGCCATTCATTCAACTATGTACTGAGCACCTACTATGTCTGATCCTGTGGTAGGCACTGGGACACAGTGCCGAGAAAGAGACAAGCCCTGGCTCCTTTGGTGCTCCACCTCTAACTAAGGAGGTAGAATGAGATGAGGTACTAGACTCCTGTCGGAGCAAAGAGCCCCAAAATATAACACAGGAGAAAAGAAAGCGGGTGGCAAGGTCTCAGAATCCAAGTTCCCCTTTTTGCAGCTTTGATCAAGGCTGGACCTGGCTCATTTGCTCTTGGTGAGGCACTAATATGTTGAAATGAAAGAAGGAAGGTAGGAGAGAGGGAGGGAGGGAAGGAAGGAAGGAAAGAAAGAAAGGAAGGGGACAGAAATTAAAGACCAGTTAGAATAAACAGTTAATGGAAAAGGAGTAAATGATTAATCATGTTAGTAAAAAATGAAAATTGAGACTGCACGTGATGTAGGAATGCAGGTGCTGCTTTCTGATGAGTAATTTCAAATCTCTCACAGACTTGGACAGATGCAATACCAGAGAATACTGACCCTGGCCAGAATATAGATCTCCTTAAAGGAAAAAAGTAAAGTCCAAATTCAAGCTCCACATTTTCCTTTCTTCTGGAGATATTTGCATTATTCTTTTTGTTTTGTTTTTCAGAGCCCAGGACAAAACTCAGGGCCTTGTGTTTGCTAGGCAAGCCCTCTGCCACTGAGCTAAATCCCCAACCCCAGATTTGCATTATTCTTATCAAACCCAAGTTCTTCTCTCTCCTATTTGGAGAATATGGAAGACTTCAGTCATTGACACAAGTTTTAATATGAATCCAATCTTTCTGACAATTCCTTTGAGTTTTCCTAGGCCTCAGATCCAACATGTAGAACATTCTCGCAAATGTGAAGCAGGCATTTCCATTCTACCATTTATTCTAGCGGTATCTGTCTTGCTAAAGAGGTAAATTCAGACACTGAGCATCTGAGAGGCACATAGGAGCCCAAGTTCTGTGATAAGGAACACTTGTCTGTTAGGTATTTAACATGAAATAGGGGCTCCAGGAATTTTGTCTAAACTTGCAAGAAAGGAGGTTCTATTGTTCAGGTGCTGATCAGAGAAGATTTTCAAGTTTTCTTAGAAACATAAAAGTGTTTGCTCTCAGGATAACAGTGTTGTTTTCCTTTAGGGCTTGTCTGTACACAATGAAAACAGAGAAACCAAATTAATCCTAGTCCCTCCTATTGGCTTCTTTTAAAATCTTGAATGATTTCCAGTTTGAACCAGATTTGCCCAGGCTTCCATTTAAGAATAATCCACTTACCACAGCATTCAAAACGATTAAGCAAGCCTTGGAAGAAGACTGACAGGGGGGTAGGTGGCGGGTGACAGAGAATGGGGGATGAATCTCATTTTATGCACCCCCTCCACACAAGGCAGTGACTTTGCCATCCACTTAACAAACTGAGCCCCAGGGCCCATTTAGAGTCTAATGCCATGAATGAGCTTTTCCCAAGCTTCCAGGTTGCTCTGAAATCCATGTCACAGTGAAACTATCTCCAGCAAAGTTACCCAAATAGTGCTATGTGCAAAACACAGAAAACATAATTAAATTCAAGCATTTCTTAAACTTTAAATCATAAAAGATAATCAAGGGAAAATCTATCATTGGGTTATAATAAAGCATATATTCTATACATATATTCAAGTGAGTTTGATTTTATAGATATTTATGAAAAGGAAGAAAAATGAGATCAGATTAGTCAATAATTCAGTAGGTGGGAACAGTCTCATAATCTTTAGGTATCCTTTGATTTAGAAATCCCTTAGCCAAAGGGAACTCAAAGACAAAACATACTATCTTCTCCAGTTTCTAGACTTTGCAAGCTGGTTTACAGACTCCATTTTACAAATGAAAAATCTGAGGACCTTGGAAACATAAATGGTTTGTGTAGCACTGCATAGTCTACTATGGAGCTAGGGTCTGGGTCTTTCTCTGAATGCATTTTTCTTTATTTTTCCACTGCTGGGTGGGATCAAACATCTGATTGATCTACTCCATCCTGGAGGCAAGGAGCACACATGTTAAAATGGAAGTATAGACCTAATACCATTATTCTTATAACAGGCCTCTGCATAGCAGTAATTTTATGTTCTTTTTATGGACAATATCCCTCTGCATGTACAGGATCTGGACCCACAGATTCAACCAACTCTGGATGAAAAAAGGAAACAAAACTGTATTAAACATGTGTAGATCATTTTCCTTTCCATTATTCCCTAAGCAACACATTATAATGACCCTTTACAAAGCATTTACATTGTATCAGGTATAGTAAGTAATGTAAAGATGATTAAAGAATACATCAAAGACAGCAATCATTTCAAAAATGGGTGTGTATAGCAAATGCTCTGCCATTTTATATAAGGGACTTGAGTATCTGGGGATTTGGGTATCCATGGGTGATACTGGAACTAATCTTTACTATACATTGACTGTATATTTTTTCAACTCTCTATGAATATCATTCCATAGTACACTTATATGATCTCTGAGGTTGAAATAATGTCTCCTCTCTAAGACTAAAGGATGCTTACGGCCAAGGCCTATGCCATCTACACTTCTGACTAGCTCCCATCTCAAAAATATAGGGCTATTCATACTACTTAGCTAATGCTTCAGGACTAAAATTGACATCATAGTGGTGGCTGGGGAACACAGGAAGACCCCATTACTTGACTTGGAAGGTAATTGACTGCAGTATTTGTTTATAATTTTCCTTGCCCTTCTCCTGAAAGTCAGGAGAAATAAACAGTACTTCCCACCCCACTGAACTCTGGTATTTGCCATGGACCTGGCTTTTACAAGTGAAAAAAAGCAGAAGGAACAGTACCCCAGTTCCAGCAGAGCAATCCTGCCTGCATCTCTTATGGTTCTGCCTCTATCATGAGAACAAGATGTCCTACGGAGCAGGTAACACTGATATGGAGTCTGGATTCTGGGATAAGATCAGAGAAGTAGATTCAACTTCATCCTGAAGCCAGCATCCATCAAGTCCAGCCAAACCCATCAGGAACCTACCTACCAGAACCATAACTGATTCACAAAGCCATAACTGAAAAATAAATGTTGGATATTCTAAGCTACTGAATTTCTTCCTGGGTTGCTACCACAGCAAAAAAAAAAAAGGGGGGGGGATATATTTATATATATATATACATATACATACGCATACATATACTCTCTCTTGCAAGTAAATTTGCCATAGAGCTGAAGTGCTATGAACAGTCCAAAGCCATTTTGGTCATTAAAATACACACACACACACACACACACACACACACACACATTAAAGTTCTTTTTGGCAAGTGATAAGACATCTCCCAAATAAGTTTGACCCTGCTACTCAGCTATAATGAAAGCAAACTTCAGACCAGATTTGCCTACGCATATGTAAACATTTATTAAATAAATATGTGTTAGAAGGCAGGCATAAAAATGGTCCTTATTAGCTGTTATGCAAGTTCAGGGAAGTCCTGGCTGTCTGTCCTTTCAGGGCCCCATCCACCACCTTTCATGAAAGGTTTATAAGAGTCAGACACCAAACATCCCAGAGGCAGATTCTGTTACTCTTTCAGTCAGCATCAGATAATTAAAACTCTTTGTAGCAAAGTCTGGGCAAAGAATTCATAGGAATTCAGATTGAGATGCCCTTTCTACAGGAGCAAATCACAAGCTTTGCAAGATTTCTAAACCCTGTTCAAACAGCAATTGTGAATGTCTCCAGAATATATGTAACTAATCCACATCTGCCAAAGACCCAGAATCTTAAAGTGCACACATAAGATCATTTTTAGCATTCATCAACATTATTAGAAAGTCACCAATTTCACAAAAACAATTTCTGATATTTGTGTACAGACATTTGTAGAAGGTGCCCCTGGAGTATGACCTTTCTGATATAATACAGCCTTCTACATGCAGGGTGAGAGTCTTCCCTGCTTATAACAGGTTGACTATGGAAATCAGCTGTGGGACACATATTGTAGGCCAAGACCACAGCAAAAAGCATGAAACGAAAAGAAGAAATATGGGGAGACAACTCCAAAGGTCCAAGCCAGACTAGCAAGAGCTCATGGCCCTGGATATCTAGCAATGAATCAGATGATACGAACATGAGTCACATGGTACTGACCACTAGAGAACACTGGCATGGGAGTGTCTGTCTCAGAATACTTCCATTCACCTCCTCCTGGGTGACCAGCAAAGGTCCCTGGGGATTGTGCATTACCTGTAACATCCTAAAAAGGCTCTTACAGACAACCATGTAGAGTACTGTAATCACAAGTTCCCAAGCATATTCCTACTTCATTTGTCTTATAGAGATCATTCATTGTCTGACATGGAATAGGAACCTTCCCAGCCATTCAGTGCACTAGACAGCGAGATACAAGTTCAGGCAAGATATAAACTTTGTTATGCAGAAACTTGTAGAGTCCAGCAGATGTTCTTAATCTGGAACCCATAGCTAGGGCTCAGGGTACGTTCAGTGGACTGTGAATGCCCTGAGAAACAAGGTGCTCATGAGCATAAACAGGGTGTATACAAAAATGGGGTATATATATATATATATATATATATATATATATATATATGCATATTCTAGAAAAGGGTATATATACCCTATCAGATTTATAAAGTTGTCAAAGACTCAAAACAAGTGAAGAAATGCTTTCCTATGAGATAATCATATAATAAATGCCTTCAATCATATTTGCTATGTAGACTATGTAAGAATAGAATTTTTTATCAAATGATGAAAAAAGGCCTTTACATATATCACTAGAGTAGTTAAAAGCTTACTTAAAATATTCTCACAAAAGAACTAATGACTAATAAAAATGGTGCTAGAGATGTTGTAATAATAAAGGAAACTTCATGCTGTACCATTATAAAACTCAGTTACAAATTCAAAAAAGCAAGGGCTCAAGGTGGCTTTGATAAGTGGTGATATCAATGGAGCAGTAGAAACAATTCCTTAGTCTCATTTTAATCAACATTTACCTCATCATACCATGTATGAAATAGTATGGGAAATAATTATAGCCATGGTTTAACAACTATCTACTGTTGGGTTGGCTCCATTATCTAGAGTATACACCAATCTTAAGATAGTCAATACACAGATAACAGGAACATTATGAACCCCCCAAAACTGTTCAAGTCTTTTCAGCAAAGAGTATAAGTCTATGCCAATGAAATTCATGGTTCAAGAAGTTATGTGCTATTCATTGTGTCATTTCCATAATCCCTACAATATCCCACATATCCCAATTTAAGAAGCACAGATTCATCTCTCTGAGGTTCTGTTTTCTTCATATGGAAACAATAACACCTAAATCAAAAAGTTCTAGGAAAGATTAAATATCATTTATTTTTAAAATAATATCACATAAACATTCTGCCCCATTACCAGCAGGTACTCCATAAATGATAAATCTAACTCTATTCCAACTTCTATCTAGGTCTGTGCCTTAGAGTAAATGTGGTTTCCAGAACAACAGTAGCAATAGCACCAGAAACTTGATCGAAATGCAAATTTTCAGGCACTCCTCATACTTACAGAATCAGAATCCTGGGAGTAGAGTCCAGTGAACTGTTTCCATAAGGTCTCCATCTGAACTTGGTGGCAGTATAAATAGGTCATACTTAATTAAGCCTATAGTTAAAAATCACCTTGGATACTTTTTAAAAGGAAGGATATCCAAACTCTCCACCCACCAGGACTATATCAAAATATCTTTGGGAAGAGTGTAGACACTTGTAATAATCAAAAGGTCCCTGGTGACTTAAATGTGAATTTAAAAGGCCCAGGGAGTTCACTGGCCCATTCTATGCATTCTAGGCAATGGGAGTGGTAGATGCTTGAAATTCCATCAATCTCAAGTCCTCCCTTATGGAATCAGACCTCTCATACCATTAACCAATGTGAGACCTTGGGAAAGGTTTCCTATACTTCTCTTAACCCCAGTTGCTTTGCCTACAACATGAAGATAACGATGATTGATCGTGCATCTTTTTATTTTCAGACATGAAAATTGAAGTCCAAAACCATCGTCCCTTGTCCATCTCACACATAGGGGTAGCAGGAAGATCAGAACTCAGCCCTTACCATATTCTCCTCTGCTTTGAGGCTCATGTGTCTAGCCATGGGGAGGAGATATGCCTGGGGTCATAAAGAGGACTTTGGCAAACTTTATATTTTGACTGGGATATTGAAGGGAGGGCTGCCATCTAATGACTGGGGAATGTGTCACTAAGAGAGGTGTCAGCAGGATTTGCAGAACTCAGTGGGATCTGTGTATTAGCAGAAGTCAGTAGGAGCTATTGGGGTGAGGAGGAGAATCCACAGCAGGAATAGGAATCACAGATGGGTAAGTTCAAGGACAATACACCACCTGTATTCTACTGGACTGGTAGATGGGCAGGCAGCATTGGTTGTGATTCCTGAAGACTATGATTTTGGAGTAGAGCTAAAAATCAGCTTGGAGAAGCTAGGGCTAGCACAAACAGAGCAAGGAGAAAATATCTTTGTGCATTCTGTTCTGGTTGAGAGAGAAGGAAGGTGGCCCAGAATCATCGAGGCACATTTCTCCTTCTAAAATCCATTTCTCTTGCTTGGGTAAAAGGTGACATAAACCCAAAGACCCATCACTTAATAGTGTGGAAGTCCCACAACTATTGTTCATCTATAATATCAGGGGATAAAATTATGGGGTCAAGTCAGCTGACTATGGTTTGTGACCCACCAATGGTCATATCAGTCACTGCTAGGGACTGAATGTCTGTGTCCTCCCAAATTCACATGTTGAAATTCTAGCCCTGAAGGTAAGGAAAAATGGGAATAGAACCTTTGGGAGGGGACTAGGTCATGTTTGGGATTAGCATCCTTCTAAAGAGATAACCACAAGATCACTCTAACTCTCATTCTTCCCTAGGAAAATACACAAAGCTACCCATCTGCAACCTGGAAGACAGTCCTCAGCAGAACCCAACCATGCTGATACCCTGATCTCAGATTCCTAGCCTACAGAGCGGTGAGAAGCAAATTTCTGTTGTACTTTGCTCTAGCAGTCTGAATGGACAAGCACCATGGTGTTGCGCAGTGTGGGTACTGGCTCTACCACTTCTTTTCTTTCCACACATACTCTCTCTCCTCCTGAGTCCCACAGACTGATATTGGGCTTGGTCCTTGGAAAGGTCAGGTCAAGGTGATTCTTCCCACCTTCTCTCATGTACTTATGACCAGAGATGACTTCCACTGTCGTGACTTTGAAGGGAACTATTCCTACCTATGTGTTAGGAAAGGTACCTGCGTCAGGGAGAGCAATTAAAAACCAATAATGGGACAGAAGGGAAAACCCTAACTTAAAGTGAAGGAAATCTAAATCTATAAGCATTATTTCTACCCCATACACTCTTAGACTTTATTGGCATCCTTTGCCCCCACTACCATAGAAGTCTTAAAGCCATTTATGTAGAAAACTGGCTTTTTATGATATTATTATTGTTTTTCAAACTTCATATTTATAATCCCTAAATTATGACTCACTTTAGTTAAAGAAATATTTAAGATTTCAGAATTCCAGCACAAATACTTTGGTTACCCACCAAATTGAAGTGTGCTAAATGGTTTGCCTTCAGTGAGGAGGGAGGGAAGAGAAGGAGCTGAGAAGGTATTTGAAGAAAGTAAATATGATAAGCCTATGAGCCCAGAGGGCATCTGAGGCCAGAGCCTGCAGGTGAGATTGCCTGGGGCTACAAGCAAAGTCAATCAAGTTCAAATGGAAGATGAGGTCAGCATGTAAAGATGCATATGGGAAGGAAAGTTACAAGAGTCAGAAGATAGGTCCGAACTGAGCACCCACTAATAGGCTAGAAGGAGTGGAATTCAGACTATAAGACTGGGAAAGTATCCACAATGAAAAGATGAAGTGAGGTCCTTCTAGCAACGTTTTAAATAATTTTCTACCTTCAGCTATAAGGATCCAAATTTAGGTCTGTCTGCTAAATCTAGCCAGACTGTTATACCAATGGATTATGAACAGAAATATTAAGACTGGGTACCGCTAGTCCTCAAATGTTTTTTAATTGGTGTTTGTGAAATTTAAAAAGAATGAGCCAATAAACTGATGTACTGTAGCAACGTCAAATGGAATGTCAGCTAGCAATTGGTTGTAATATGCCATAGTCATGCATGATGTTTTCATTAGGGGAAAGAGGAAAAAGAGGTGCATGGGATTTTTCTGTACTGTTTCTCATGATTGCATGAAAATCACCAATTTCTTCAAACAAAATCTTTTAAAATGATCTAACCTTAATAAACCAGAAGGTTTTTATGTAAAAACTTATTTTCTAGCTTTTCTTAAAAGTTGTAAGATTGAGCAGCACTGGACTTACCCCATGTTTGCACAATTGTTATTCCATAATAATCAGAAGCATCTGAGCCCTTGAGATGGGCATGGTTATCTTCATTTGACCCATTCTCTACCGAGATTGCTTTACTATTTATGTTGCTTGTCTGGTCTCAAGAGACTTGGGATTTTTTCTACTTTTCTATAAAGAGTGATGGGGTTGAAGACTTGGTCATCCAAGAGGTCATCTGAGTTCACACATTTATCTAGAGTTGAGCACTGTATCATGAATAAGAACACAAGGACACTTCACTATCCTGGTGCCCTTGGGGCCTTGCCCATAATAGGTATCATTATAGAATTCTTCTATAGTAGCAGAGCCACTTAGGATAGGTTCCAAGAAAAATCAATGACACACTAAATGTTGTACTATAGTAATTTCTGTTATAACTCAACAGCTATATGAAATACAATCAGTTCTTCAAGTCACAAAGTCTCAAGTTATTTATGAAACAGGCATTAGGTGAGGCCTAATTTACCAAATTTGTAAACATATAGAGCCATGGTTTAATTTAACCTTCCATATATATATATATATATGAACCTTTCATATGTATATATATGGCATGCTCTGTGATTTAAAGACAAGGTGTCTCTCTAAATTGAGTCTGTCTTTTGGTTTTCTGATGTTAAAACATTTTCCACATTAGAAATCTGTCCCCTTTGATTTCCACATGGTAATTACTCAAGTGGAATCATTTACCCCAAAGGCCAAGCAATGTTCCCATTATGGCTGAGCAGCAAAGGGCAAAAAACAAAACAAAAACAAAAACAGAAATGAGATAGGGAGGATGAATTCAGGTCATTCCTTATTGCATCACAAAAGCATGAAAATTGACTCACACATTTGGTCCATCTTTGTGTCTTTTTAAAACATACATTTTACAACCCTTAGTCTGCTCAATGTCTTGTCCAGCCTTTCTACTAGCAACTTCATGCACATCATGTTTAGATGTGGTCGTTTGTCCCTTGTTGAGCTATTCTAATAGTGACACTCTCTCATAATTTTACTATGAAAATCAGATTTTTGTCCATAGGAATCTATTATGGGTGGAATATTATAGCACACAAAGGATAACATGGTATTTTTACATATTCTTTAACAAATGAATTAACTTATCATGAAAGTTAAATTACATTTAAAATTCAGGAGCAGATGTAGGCCCTGGCTAATGGTCCCTCCAGTGGCCTGTTGAGTCAAGGGTTCACTGATAGGATTCTTTCAATCCCTCCCTGGTATTGAACTTTGACCCACAATATGCTCACTCTATGCTTAGCTGTTTTACAAATTGGTAAATACACAGACCAAGCTGCTCCTGTCCATTATGTCCTCAGATTGATTCAGTTTGATTACACAGGTTAATTCAACCCCATAACCCCTTCTGATGTGCTTCAGTGTATACAGGCAGAAGTGGATTATTAACATAACTGTTTGCACCTTGTCCACAGTCAAAAAGAGACTGCATACCTGGAATTCCTTGCAAAATGCTAGCCTGACCTCTGAGATTTGGTTGTGGTCAGTGGCCACTGATCTGACTACAGCTCACACCTTTGGGAAATTAAATATCACATGTAAGGTACTTATTCTGTTACACTCAAAGAAACAACTATGATATCCAAATCAGGTCATTTTATATGAAGTATGGAATTGGTTTGCACTGTGTGGGGCATCAGCTGGACCCTGTGATAAGGCTCTGGTGAAGCCATGAGTCCCCTCCAAGTTTTCTGCTGTAAACCTGTGACGGCCAGCTGGCAGAGCAGCTGCAGGCCTAGGTTGTTTTGGGAGCCAGCTGACCATAACTCCCTCAGATAATACATTGAAAGGTCAAAGAGCTTTGGCTCTTTGAACAAGAGTGTTGGTCACCAGGGGTTCCATTGACCACGGGACTGCAGAACATGCATATAATTTGTGGTTTCCTTAATGAAGTTAAACTCTAATCCTCAAATAGAGCTTGACCTCAAAATTGTATTTTTATTTCTTATCCAAATACTCTGTTGCAGCCACACATCTTATACCAAGGTTCTCTTTATGAAACTTTTGAAAAGAACTATTTTTCTCTTGCCATTTTTTTACATTATGTATTTATTTTTAATGACTACAGTTATAGACATAGATATAGATGTAGTTTAATAAGCGTTTTTAAAAAATACTTTGTTTTAGTTGTAAGTGAGCACAATGCCTTTATTTTATTCTTATGTGGTGCTGGGGATCGAACTCAGGGCCCCAGGCATGCTAGGGGAGCGCTCTACCACTGAGCCACAAGTCAGGTTTTGACTGCCAGTCATGAATTTATCTGAGCAAAAGTAAACTGTCATTGTGAGTGGCAGACTGTGGCTGTGTGATTCTGAGAATGAAATAAGTCTATCAGACCAACAGTCTGACAACAGTTTCATTGAGTTAAATATCTCTAGCTTTCATTTAGTGCCAGTTCTTTCAAGGTTCTATTTATCTGGATGAACCTCAGGCCTCCCCTACATTTTCATGGGATGGATGGCAGGGTTATTGTGCAATTAAATATATCCAGAACTTGCTCCACTATGCTTGCTCTGTGCTGGACATTGTGTGGTGCTCTGGGTCCATTGGGAACAAGATAGATGAAGTCCCTTCTTTCAGAGAATGAAGCTAGTGGAAATTCCATTTTAGTCATCCTATGCTAGCAAATGCATATGTCCTGATTTCCAGAACCCAGAAGAGGGGAAATTTCCCACATGGGCTTAATAGACACACTTTGGGAATTGCTTTTAAGAAATTTGCCTCTCAATTATGGAGGAAAAAAATCATGTTTTTGGCACAACATTTTTATCTTCACAAAATTACTCTCAGTATTTCTGAGAACTTGGCACCCTTTAAAGAGAAAAGAATCTGTCTTCTGTGCTCTTGGTGATAAAGATCACAGCAAACAGAAACCAGAGGCTTCTTGAAAATACCCAGGACTGAAGGATTGGGCCTTACCATTACACTGGAGTTGCAGGGAAGAAGCTCATATCCACCTTGACACTTGGTGTTGAAAATAATCTTTGTCATTATGAAAACAAAAGTTAGTTTGGTGTTTTGTTGCAATAGTCACACGTGTTTTGTTGCAATAGGATTTTTACAGGCTGTTTTTATTTTTATCATTCAAGATGTTAGCTAACACTCACATGCTAAGCTCTGTGTGAGTAAAACCTCATGCCCTTAAACCCAGTGAATTTATCTTGGAGAAAACCCTACTCCCAAAGCAAGTGCAACTTCTCAAGTTTAAGAAAAAGAGGCTTTCAAGTATAGCATTTTTTTCATTTTATAAGACTTTTTCCCCCCCACAAACATTTGGTTGGGGTACATCTGAAGGTAGGGCAATCCTTAGAATTAGACTGAGAAATACAAGTTTCAGTAAAAGTTGTCAGATACCCTGCTTTTAAAATGTTGCTTAAAATTTAAAAAAAGAAATCTGTTTCTCTTTACCCTTTGTATGAAGAATAAAGCTACCTTTCCTTTTGCCTCAGAGAGTATATTTTAAAAGAAAAAGAAGTTAGTTTTTGTTTGTACTCTTTCTTTTAAGAACCACAGGAAATTCTCTTTCATTTGACTCATCTGGTTGTTCCCATTATTGGCTCTCGACAGTTGGCACTTTGCTCAGATCAGCCCAGAAGGGTCAGCTCTCCTGGTGACTTGTGATTTTCAACAATCCATGGGGCAATTCCCCATTAACCCCGATTGTCCCTCCTCCCCCAAGACACTAGCATCTCTCCAAGGTGAGCCTGCAGCACTCACTAAAGATGTCACAGCATGTCATCAACCCTTGACCCACTTTCCCAGGTGATTTTGTGAGTTCAGTAGGTCAGTCTGCCAACTGCCCCTGAACTGCCTGAACCTGGCAGGTGTCCTCCCCAGCAGAGCTGACGCCCAGTACAATGTGGGAAATATGCTAATCTGAGGGGCTGGGATGGGAGCCCCAGGCTCTGTGGACCTCTCATTGCAGAGGCCTTGGTGGTGCTTTTTTAGATGATGGAGCTATTGTTCTCCTGGGCCTCCAACGGAGGATTGAGGGTAGAACCACAATGTAGATCAAAGGATGGAAATACAGGACCTGGGAGCAGAGGCTAAATAGCTGGGGTATTATTTTTCCATGGAGAAGAGAAGGCTGGATTGGAGTGGGTCAAGCAGGCCAGAATGGTAGAAGAGCTATTATGTCGTGAATGAGGCCAGCTGTTCAACGTTTTCAGTGAGAAGAAAAGAACTAGAAGAAAACGAACATAAACTGCAACGTGAGAAATTTGTTTGACATAAGTAGAAAATTTCAAACAGTGGGGTTGTTAACCACTGAAATTAGTGATGGAGGAACACATTTCTAAGACGAACAGGAAAACAAAGAATTTTCAGTCCTAAAAGTTTTTAGGACCAACTTGCCTGATGGCAAACAGGGAGCAGATAGAAAAAATTGTTGAAGCCCATTTCACATAAATATGTGCAATGTAAGATTTTGGCCTTCATAAACTACTCTTTTCAACTGTTTCCCAGAGGATGGTATTAGAAGCTTAAACACAGGGCTTCTTCGACCTTGCTTGCGGATTTACTTAGCCAAGATAGGAATTGTCTGTGTGGCTAAGTGACTGACAAGTGCCTTGGGTGACGGGTATATCCTGATTCCAGTTCTGCAGCTAATCAACTCTGAGATTAAAACAAGTGCAGAACCTCAATTTCCTTAACTGTCAAACGGGGACAATGGCTCTGCTCCACCTCATAGGATGACTTGCAGGAACAAATTGTAAAAGGTCTAAAAGGCACAGTGAACCCAAGTATGTAGTAATTAGACCTGTTCAGACCTCAAGGCTACTCCCAAATAAGAAATGTGTGGTTTTCACAGTATTGTTTTAATGAATTATTCCCACACGGGCCTGAGTGAAAAAAGAGAAGGATCAGAGGGCAAACTGAGATTTCAAGGGGACCTTTCAAGCTGGTCTGGGGGTGGCTCTCTTATTCTTGCCTTTTTAAGGTCCACAGCCCAACATCAGGCAAAATTGGGTGCATAGACCAGCAGAGGGCAAACATACAGTTCTTTCATTAAACTGTGGCCTCTGAAGTTTTGGACGTTTCAACTAGAAATACTTCTCCATGAAATCATCACATAAGAGAACTAGAGAATTCCAGTGTCCTTGGTGCTTGTAATAGGTTAATTCTGAAATCAATTTTAAAAATAAAATGTTGCAGCATAGTAATAAAATGATGGAATTTTATACCTCTAGCATGGGTTCAAACTGAGGCCATATTTAGTCCCAATGAAGAAAACTGCCTTGTCCACCCAGAGTTCCATCTATAGAGACAAGATGATTTCACAGTTGAAGGAAAAACATGGGAACTTTTAGAACAAGAGTTGAGAGGTTTTGTCACCACAGCTCTGAACTATGAGATGCAAAGGAGGCTGCTTAGAACTTCCCTGACTTTCAAGGTTGTATCAGTTGGGAACTCGTGCTTCTGTCCATAATGCATTTCAGGCTGGGGGAACAGAGACAGAACCCTGAACTGGGGCTGTTCATGGAAACTCAGAACATTTGAAGCAAAATGAACAACTGAGCACATTTCATCCAAGAGGAAACAGGTCTGAAGAATTAATGCAATTAGTAAGAGGATAACACTGGCATTAGTCCCAAATCGTGTGGAGGTCAAGTAACATGATTATCCCACTTGAAAGGCTGCAAATTGATCTTCAACAGAGTAATATGGTTCACAGGTATATTTCATTTGGCTCATAAAGTGAATTTTTCAAAAACAATTCTAAATGGCTATCTTGAAGAATTATAAGACAAGGACATTTGAGCCCATGTACATACATGATGACAAACAGCTGGAGTTCCAATGTTCTCTGTTTCTTGTAGTGACATATAGCTTGTGATATACCACACGCCTCACCAACTCCCTAATGTCTCCTTGACCATAAGGCCATAGGTACTTAGAATGTATAATGATGTTCATGCAAACACCTTAACTGTCTATTTCACTCATTACACTATTTTCCTGGGCTAGCTATAAATTTGATTTTGCAATTCCTGCCCTACCACATACTGCTTCTGTTTTCCTACTTAGTAAAACCATTCATGATTATTTCCACAAAGGGAAAACAGAAATGACCCACCTTTACTCCTATGGTGACGATGTGGATAATTTGGGAGACATTTATATATTTACACAAATTAATACGAGGGGCTGGTTTATTTTACCCACTTCTATGTAAGGCTTACTTCTTCATTTGTTAAAACCTAAAACATTGCAAAAAAACCCCTATTTTTTTGTATTTCAATATTCTGAAGTAGAAAGATAACCATTTTGACATTCCCCATCCCATTTCTGCTCAGTAAACAGTGGCATCCCCCCAATACTCTCTACTGAGCATTCCCCTGATGTCTTAAGAAGATGTGGTGGGAGACTATAGTATTAAAAGCATATGAAGAAAATATGATAGATGCATTTGTTTACCCCAAAATGTACATGAATTTTATAGTAGCATTATTTATAATAGCTAAAAAGCAGAAACAATCCAAATTTCCACCAACTAATGAATGGATAAGTTAAATATTTCATTTCTGTACAATGGAATATTACATGGCAATTTAAAAAAATGAAGTGTGATATATACTACGGCACAATGAACCTAAAAAATATTATGGTAAGTGGAAGAAACCAGCCACAAACCACAACATATTTATTGTATGACTCCATTATATGAAACACCCCACAAACTGGCAAATTCCATAGAGACTGAAAGTAGAGTGGAGCCAGCCAGAGCTGGGGAGCTTGTGGGGAGATGGGAAATGACTGCTGCTAGGCCTGAGGTTTCTTTCTGGGGTGGTGAAAATGTCCTAAATACAACTGGTGTTGGTCACACAATTCTGTGAATACATTAAAATCCATTGACATGTATGAGCAAATGAATGTATGTTAATGTGAATGGTATCTTTAAAAGGTCATTAATTTTAAAGAACAGATAAATGTAATAAGTCTCTTGAAGCTGTAAAGGGGAACTTGCTCTTTTGTGGCAAACTCCCATGGCCCAGGCAGCCTCTGATGTCCACTTCACAGGTGAAGAAATAAAGGCTTACAGGGATGAGGCAGCCTTACCTCATCCTGTGCTAAGAACCAGGTCTGATTTCCAAACCTTTCTCCTCACTCTGCTCTTCCCAGGATTTTCTCCTTCACAAAAAGACAAGGAAAAGAACCAAGTAAAGATGCTTCTGGCTGTTCCTTAGGGCTGCATGGGACTATTTAATTATGAACAGGAACCAACTTTTCTAAAAAGTTCAAACTGAGACAGACCAACTAATTAAAGTCTTTCTGAAGGTCAAACGGGGTCCTTCTCCCACAAGGTGACATGTGTCCTTTCCTAAATGCAGAACTAGATTCACTTAAACCACTTTCTCTGCCTGCTCTCTGTTGGTATTTTCTCACTTACCCAACATCCTCCTTTAACTCACCTCTGCTCACTTCTTCATTCCTTATTAGACTAAAACATTGCCTAATGGACTTCTCCCTCCTCTTCCCACCCTTGCATTTGTAAAGCAGCACCAGGTAGCAGTGAACTTGTTTATGACCTCCTAATTCCATTGCCATGCATGTCTCTAATCATTACCATCAAAGAGTGCTTACAAATGAATTCATATGGACAAATTCCTCAACTAAGCATTCAGAACGCAGGCACGCACCAGCATCCACCCCAGCATTTAAGAGGTTATAGCAAAAGCACAGATCATTTAGGAGAGCAGGTAAGGTGGGGTGAGGGGAGATAGATTCAAACAGAATTCATTTTCTTTGCCTTAAATGAGGATCACAGAGCTATATAGGAGTGGGCAGCTGGTACAGAGCATCTGGGATGCAAACCATGTCCAAGCCATAGGCTCAGAGAGAGGCTGCATTCATTTACATCATAACCTATCTTCTTCCCAGTATGGCTCCAGATCTTACCTCGTAGGGAAACAAGAGCAGAGTGCACTGTGTGACCTCAATTGGGTCACCAGAACCACTGCAGCTGCTTCCAGCCTTGGCTCTCTGATCCGACGGCCACAGTCAGCCCTTATTTCCTTCTCTGCAAAGAGCCAGTGTGCTTCCTCCTGCCTGTCAATATTTAACTGCCCTGTCAAGTGACATTACATCACCTTCACTAAATCCCAACCCAGCGCTACAAGACGGTGTGCCTGGTCAATTCAACTCTACCAGCCTTGATCCAGTGCCTTCCGTTCATTCACTTCTTTCAACACGGATTTGAGCACCTATTGCGCTGGGGATACAGAAATGAAAGATCACTCCCTGGAGTCTAGCTGAGGAGACAAAATAAAGTGGTGTGTGCTATCTTGCTGGAGTGCAGTGTCGGTGAGCCCCCTTCCTGACTGGCTGGTGGGTAGATGGAATGTGTGAGACCAGAGAATGCCAGAAGATGGTGACACAGTGACATCTTTAATGAGACAGATTAAGTCTGGGAAGACAAAGGATGATGAGTACATGACCTCTGACTTCAAGGACCCTAAACTTGACACAGATTGCCATTGTTCTATAGACTAGTAGGATTGCTTATCTAAATGCCATATACAAGATTCGGAGTATTCTACTAAAGAGAACAGTCATTTGTCATTTTTTCATGATTTATTTCAAGATGGATCATCAGCTATGACTGAAAATGAACATCTGAACAAAGATGTCTCACCAGTGCAAGTTGGCTGTATCCTGTAGACCCTTTGGGGCTGCAAATACAGGTGACTCTCCAGAGAACTGAAACAGCAGATGAACCTAGTGCTTAAAGAAATTGCCTCTAACCCATTTTCAGGACCAGGGAAAAAGAATTCAGGTGGCAGAGTAATATTCCTCCCTGGTCAAAGGGGTTAGTTAGTTTGAGGCAAAATGGATTGGCCAAAGGTAAACAGGGGTCTCCCAAATACTCTCCTTATCGCTCCATGATTTTTCCAACATTATATTTCTTGACACTTATGAAATGTTGTTGGCTTTTTAAAAATAATGTAGAAAGTCTGAGCCACTGGACAGTACTTAATTGCCTTCAGAAGCCTCAGCAGCTATGCACTTTGGAATTTTTTTTTCCCCAAAGTTTGAATTTACCACCAGAGCACTGCTCTCAAATGTGCCCACACAATCCCTTTTCCACCCAAACTTTCTTCAACTTCATGCTCCAGAGAACAAAGACGCCCATTTATGTGTGAACATTCAAAGGACTCCACCACTGGGGAGGCCAAGAGGCTGCCATGGAAAGTACTGGTATATTTGAATTGCAAAACACGGCCTGGGGATCTCAATACATCTAATTTGGGACATGTTCCAAGCTCAGGAGCCTCTCTGCATGGAAGCAGCTCTATTAGTCAGTTTCTCAGGCAATTTTCCAGTTCCACATGCATACTTCCCCAAGTGTTTCCAAGGCCAACGTTTACAGTCTGTTGCAATATTTTACTACAAGGTATTTAGGGTTTTGACAAATACCAACTGACATTGCCACCATTCCAGTGAAAACTGATGACCCATGCCTAATGCCTACTACTTGGTTGTGGCTCAAGACATTTTCGAGTCAGTCAGTAATTATAAGCAGAATTCTGCTTCTGAACCCTCCTTCACATCCCGGAAGAACAGTTTGATTTCAGCCCATTAATAAGTCCTCATTGAGTGCCGAATCATCACAGAATCTAAGTTTTATCACGCTCAAGCATGTTCTGTTTTGAAACCAAGACTTTAAAAGAACTTTTTTGCTTAATGACATATAGCATGCTTGGCATTAAGTATATTATGCATTCCTAATCGAACAATTGTTACTACTAATTGCCAAATGTCCGGGGATTTCTGGATCTAATTAGAATGGACTTGTGTCATTATTCTTGTGATCCGACTACAAGGATTAGGTGTTTTATGATCTGTGGTTTTTTTTAAAGGCAATTTTGGTAGATTTTAGCACATGTGAGTTACATTTTTCAAATATCATGAATATTATCATTGGTAAGATAACTATCAGCCCATGAAAAATAACCAGCAAATGGAACTAATCATTCCAGAAGTTAACCATAAGAAACCTTGGCTTTCACAAGAGAATCTTAAAATGTACTCCCTTTATCTCTTGTGTACTCAGCTTCACAGAATTAAAGAAAGGCAGGGGTTTTGTTTTTGGGTTTTTTTGGTTAGTTTTTAATAAGTCTTTAAGAGAAATTGTACAGCAAAGCATTGCCCACAAGCCAATTCAATAAATATTCTGCTCTTTTAGAGAGCACATAACATCATCACAGAGGAAAAATATAAAGAACTTGAAGCCTCAGTTAATGTAATGTGACCCTGGGCACATCACTGAATCCTTGTGAATAGGGTCGAAATCACTCTACCCACCTTCTATGAGAAATGACTAAGGAAAAGTGATGGTTTAAGGCACTCTCAGGGAGGACCAACCCCTTTAAAACAGTCACTTCAGGAACCTGTAACTTGTCTGGGGTCAGTAAAGAATACTTCTAATACTGCTAACTGTCCCAGATTGCTCAGAATTCAGGGTTTACTAAGAAGTAAGACTTTCAGTGCTAACACCAGGCAAGTCCCCAAAATAGTCACTCAACTTGCAACCACACAGTTCCTATCAGAACCCCCTCTTGGGAAATGACTACATCTCTATGATGAATTATTTTGCATCTTTTCTGAGCTAACCAATTCTGACTCTTAAAATCCAGTTGACTTTTTGAAACAAATGTCAGGCCAGGCTTACTAAATAATATGGGTCTTTGAGGTAGGTGAAAAGTTAGACAAACATCATTACCCTATGTACATGTATGATTACACGAATGGTATGAATCTACATTGTGTACAACCATAGAAACAAAATGATGTACCCCATTTGTGTACAATGAATCAAAATGCAGTCTGTAAAAAATAAAAAATAAATAATTTCAAAAAAATTCATAATTAAATTAACAATAAGCAAATAAATAATAGTTTGTTTTATTAAAAAAATTAGGGGCTGTAAATGTGGCTCAGTGGTAGAGCAATAGCATGGCATGTATAAGGCCCTGGATTCAAATCCCTCTAACATCAAAAAAAAAAAAAAAAGAAAGAAAGAAAGGAAGGAAGAATGAAGAAAGAAAGAGGGAAAGAAAAAAATGAGTCTACAAAATATAGATATTTAAATTTGTGGCTTAAAAACTGAATCCAAAACAAACTTTACAAAAAGTATAGAAGGTCTTTATAGCCTTGGTCCTCTGACTGTTTTCAGAAGGACTGGCAATATTGGTGCCAGGAACTTGCTACAAATATATAGGCCTGTCCTCCTGGGACCTCCTCAATCAGAATTCACATTTCTAGAATATCTCCAGTGGCTCTGAGGTAGGTGACAGTTTGAGAAGCCCTGTTTCAGGATTTATTTAGGCCTACAGGAAGAGAGAACAAGATTCCACAAAATGTTTGATAAAGTTTTAAAGATAAAAACATTCTTGCAATGTAAAACATTTTGACAAAGAAAATGAAAGGTATTATTGTAATGGACATTTTTCAGAGCCTCATAAATTTTAACTTCCTAGTTGAGGAGCCATAAAATAGAGTTAAACTCTAAATAAGGTCAGTGATTAGATGGTTTTCCTACAAGGGAGCCTTGCAGAAGACCGGGATCCACTTTAAAAAGAATAGAACTGGGCCCAGGGTATCAGATTCCCCTTTATGTACATAGTGGGCTCCAATGGTTTCCTGACTAGAGGACCAAACCTAAAGTGACTCCTAGGTTTTCATTTTCCATCTGAAGCATTGTTGACAGGTGAAGAATGGAGCAAGAGTAAGTTTCTGATATACAAATCAAAAGGACAATTGTGGAGTCCCAGATTGAGAGATCTAATAAATACCTACATGGAGATGAAACTGGTAATTGGACATACTAGTTTTGAGCTAAACAAGTAAAAAACAAACAAACCAAAAAAAAAAACAAAAAAACAAAAAAAACAGCATATTTGATATTTGATCCCTCTTTCTTTGTAAAATAACTTGAGAAGTGTATGTGTGTGTTTAAGTGAAAAAAGTCTCCTAAGTAAACTAAGAATCAAAAATTCAGTAAAATCACAGGGTATAAGTAATGTAGACAACGTAGACTTAAATATAACAATGCAAAGCAACTCATATCAAAATTGGGATGTAGCTAAACCCAAAAGCAAATATAGAACCTTAAATGCTTTCCTTTAGAATAGAAAGATTGAAGACAAAGGAACTAAATATTCAACCTTATTAAACTATTCCAAAAATAAAGGGAGAGAGAATACCTCAAATTTCATTTAAAGAGGTCAATATCACTCTGATACTAAAGTCAGGAAAAAACAGTACAAGAAAACTACAGGCTATCTCTGATGAACATGAATGAAAGATCCTGGAAAAAAGACTAGCAAACTGAATTCAACAGCACATTTTGAAGTATTCTCTCTCCCTTTATTTTTGGAATAGTTTAATAAGGTTATAAATGCACAGTAAAAGAGATATTAAACTCAGAAGCCATAAAAAGAAAATTGGATATAATTTACATAAGACTAATAACTGCAAAACACCATGAACTAAGCCAAACAACCAAGGAAAATATTTCTGACTCCTTTAAGAAACAAAGATTTAGTATTCCAAATATTAAGATAGTGCCTTCAAATTATTAAGAAAAAAGACTGTAAAAAAATGGGCAAAGACTATGAACACACAGTTCATCAATGATTGCAACTGGCATATATATATATATCTGAATATATATATATATATATGAATATATATATATATATAGATAGATATATATATATAATATATATATATATCTGAAAATATATGGAAATAAAATAAAACAACATGTCATGTATTAGATAGACAAAAATTATAAAAACTAAAAGCATCCAAATGTTATTAAGTTATGTTGGAAGCTAGGCAATCTTACTGTTAGATAAGGAATAAATCACATTTGCTAGAAATTAATTTAGCAATATCTGTGAAAATTTAAAATCTACATATTGATTCAGTTAGTAATTAGTTTTAGGGAATCTAAAAAGTGATTTAGGAATCCTCTGAATAAAAATGCAAGACTATGTAGACTTTGTTTAACAGGGAGCCTTTGGCAGGACACAAAGGGTCCTAGCACAATACTGGAGACTTTCTAATGACCATCTGTGGGGCAATAATTGCAAAGATTATGCCATGTGGAATATCATGCAGAAGTTACAAAGTGAGGCAAGTCTTTGAATATTGCCTCTGAACAATATTCATGATGAGATGCTGAGCCAACAGCAATTAAAAACAAAGTCCTAAAACAGTATTAGAATGTTTATAAAATTTAAGCAGAGTTCCTATGTACTGTGCATGTGTGTTCATATGAGAATAGAAAAAGACTAAATTTGTCCTGTCCTTATATCCTTAAGGCAGATGGAATAATAGTGGGTGGCAGTCAGGAGGGAGAGGAGATTATTTGTTCTTTCAGCAGGCCTTGATTATCTATTTATTTGAGCGTAGGTACTGGAGATTGAACCCAGAGGTGCTTTACCACTGAGCCCTATCCCTAACCATATTTATGTTTTAATTTAAGGCAGAGTCTTGCTAAATTGCTGAGGCTGGCCTTGAACTTGCTGTCCTCCTGTCTCAGCCTCCCAAGTTGCTGGGATTACAGACAGGTGCCATGGTAGCTGGCTAGGCCTTCATTATTTAAATTGATATGCTTCTGATTTTTTCAGTGACTTGGGAAACCATACACTAGGAGAAAGAAAGAAAAAGGGAGAGAGACTGAGTATTTTCTGTCTATACAATGTTCTAAATTTTCATGGAAATAAAGCTTAATTTTTAGGGTCATCTTTCCAAAATTCATAGAAATGGAACATTATTTGAAATATCCAATTCTGTTGATATGCCCAAGTGCTAATGAAACAGATAGGAAACTGGTACTGCATTTGAGAGAACCTCAGAATACCAAAATTACAATTCCCCTGAAAGCAAAATCCACAAAACCCTGCATTTCTGCTAAGGTCCTCAGTCCTGCCTTCTAGGTTTCCTATATTGAAACTGGTCACATCAAGTCATCTTCAAATGTGTAATCTTCTTCCTGTACAGAATTAATTACTGTATGTTGATGAGACATTTTAACCACCAAGAGGACAGAGATGGAGAGATCCATCTCCAGGGTCCACAGCTTGGACCTGCACTTAACTGTGCTTCTTGGATGTTGCCTGTTTGTTTCAGGTACTCATTCTTGGAGAAAACATCCTGAAGATATTGAAAAAGAAGATGGGACCTCTACAGTCATTAGAATGCTGGTGTGACTTTTGGCTACCTGCATAGACACAGGAGCACAGATATTCAGAATCTGATGATTAGGGAGTAGCTACTGGATAGTCGACCAGGTTTGTATTTTCTGCACTTTCAGGAGATATATTTTATCTTATTCTTATCAAACACGCCTATACTTCCAAAGCAAACACTTCATGATACTATTCTTCAGATGGGTAAGGCTGATGCTAACAAAGAAATAAACCTGTTTCTTTTACCACTAAAACAGTTACATTGGAATGAAGAAAAGAATCAAATATATTTATGTGAAAATAAAAGTCCAAGAACCAGGGGGTGGTTAGGGATTTGTAACTTTGTAAAATCACCCACAGAAGAGAGGATCCTGTTTAGAAGTACATTTGTTTCCCTCTGAAATAGTCATATTCACCAAACATGTAGATCAGATAAATACCCAAATCATGGAATCTGCCACCACCTCATTTCTTAACCTTTGCTTCAACATTCTCAAATTAGGTCAAAAGCAAATTTTCTTTAAGTGCCTAATGTTATCCTTTGTCACAGCAAGATCTCATTAAACTTTGAAGAGGGAATATCACAAAGTTTACAATAGCATTGTGGAACTAATACCACCCCATTATCTGTATCATGCAACAAACTTAGTATCATTATAGTTTCATGAGAAACAATAAAGATTCCTCATTAATTATTCATATTCTGTTTCCAACTTGCAGGATTAAAAAAAATACAGAAAACCAGAGATGTTGTTAGGTTAAAAAAGTCTCAACTGAACTTAAAATGTTGATCATCAGAAGTCCTGATAGATATGACCACTACAGTCACAAGAATCATTAGACCATCACTGAATTGTTCTGGTAACTCCTTCCTTCCTACAGGTTGCTCTAACATTCCCATGGCCGATTGTTGCTATTAAGTCACAGAAAATCTCAACTTCAAGGCTATCCACCCTGCACTCTGACCGACTTAGCTCCAAATACAAGTCTTTCAAGTTATTTAAGACAGGTCTTAAACAACAAACTGGTTCTCCTAAATACCTGGCTGCAAAGATAGCATGTGAATTTCACTAACATCTAACTCTCCTGCAAGACTCTAAGATCTATGGGCTCAGTAGTAGATAGTAATGATTTTGCTCATCAATGTAGTTTCAGAACCTGGCATGTAGAAGACAATCAAGAAACATTTATGTGGAATGAATTATATGACAAGAATCTCTACACTCTATGCATCTGCAAAATATCCTGTAAAATGGGGATATCATTGTTCCTTTAACCATTTCTGCATTGCTGGTCCTTCAAGTTGCATTGTATTTTGTACTATTTTAAACATTGTTGTGAAGATGAATAACTTTATAGGTAGGATTTCACCATAGTTTGGATTCCTAATAGAAGAATTAATGGGTCAAAGAATTAGAACATTTTTATGGTTTTAATACACAGTGCAAAATTCCTTATGGAAGGGATAAACAATTTCACTGGTAAAGCATGGGAGAATGAGTTTTACCACTTGTCTGTGAACACCAGCTATTAATTTTGTTTCAAAAGAGTACATAACTTCAGAGAACAATGGAATGTTATTTAATATTATGTTTTATGTTATATAAATTTGAATGCCTTTAATTTTGTTCATTTGACATTTTCTGTGTTTAATTAAATGTATTTTTTTTCTCTTGAGCATCCATCAAGGAATGAACTGACATGGCTGCTCCTCTTTTTTTGAGAACCTTTTCTAGATACTTAAAAAAACTTTGGTACCATAACTTCAATACCAGTTTGATTCCTTTCATTTTGAATTACTTCTCAAAAGAATGACAGGAACCTTGAAAACTGGAGTTTGGGGAATACTTCAGTTGGTCAGGAATCTCTTCTACTAAATCAACTTAAAATGACCGGGAGCCTCTTGCATAGATTATTTACATGTGTGCTGATAAATATCTTTGGAGATTTTCACACTGGCAGAATTGGTGAGTAATTTTGCAGAGGCAGGTCAGTTTTATGAGCCAATAAATAATAGGCTAAATAAGTTGGAATCAGGGACCAGCCTACACAGAAATTCTACACCTTCCAAAGTTTCAGTAGTAATAGAATTAAAAGCTATCACCAAATCCTGTTATCTGTCTGGGTGGAAAAGTGCTCAACAAAACACTGATAGCCCAGAAGGTAGAGAATTGAATTAAGGCCAACAAAACCTTTGAGTGAATGGCAGATTCAAGACAATAACTGAGTGATAAAATAAAGCTTTCCCAGAAACCCAAGTCTAAATAAAATTGCTCTGTAAGTGCTTTGGGGATACAGGTCCATCTAATTTCTTTATGCTCCTAAGGCTCAAGGATGTTTGGTTTGGGGAGCAGACACACTGAGGATGTGTAGACAATCAGGTAACTTGTGATGGGGCACAAGGTAGAATGTGATTTGTGTGTTCAATCGAGGTTGGTATGATTGTATAAATATTTATAAATGACCTCCAAAACAAAGCATTCTCTCATTGTTCTAGATACTCATTGCTTACATGGCTGCAATAAAAGAAAGATTCCAAGAATACCCATAAAGATATTTTAGATCGAGAGGTCAAAAAAATCTCAATGATAAGCTGAGATACATTTAGTGAGCTAAATGTTTACCTCTTCCTTCTTCTCTATTTGACTGGGTGATGCTTGATAAGAGAAAAGCTACTTATCTCAAAAATGCTCCCCTTCAAGAATCATTAATATATAGAGAACTAAATGTTAAATACAGATAAACCAGTAACCACATTCTATAAATAATTCCAAAGGGAGTTTTCTTTTTGTCTCCCGCCAGAGATCATAACTGAGTAGAGTAGAGGAAATAAAGCACAATGGTTAAGAACACAGACTGGAACCAGATAGACTGGCTCCAAGCCAGGTCATGGCCTTTCTGACTTACATAATTTGGCACGTGTCATTAAACTCTATATGCATCAGTTTCTTCATCTGAAAAATGGGGCAATAATGATAACAGCTATCTCAAAGCGTAGTTGTAAAAAGGGATTTAAGTATGTGGAAATGCTTGAAAATGGTGCCTGGAACACCACACCATGCATTTTCTATTATAAGATTATGATCACCTTGAGAGTCCAGTCTTTATAACTGTTTCCCAGTATCCAACAGCCCTTTGGCACATTGTAGGTGATCAATAAATAATTGCTGAGTGAATGTTTGAATATAAAGGATTTTCTACTAGGATTTTCCCTTATTTGCCCCCATTGTTGTCCTTTAAAGGACAGCATTTTCTTCTGTTTTCCAAGCATGACTTAATTCAACACAGGACTGACAGACGACTTGCAGAAACAATTCCAAGATGCAGAGCATGCCTACTTGGACACATCGGCAGAATGAATAAGGACAAAAACCAGGAGAACTACAGAAGACAAGTAAAAGTCTTCACATAAATCCAAATGCTTTGAATTCTGTGCAAGTATTATTTGTTTGGCATAGACCTGGCCTGCCCTTCTCCTCTTGGCTGATAAGGCCATGATGATTACACCATCTGGGAAGAGTCAAGATTATGTAGCAATTCTGATCTCATCCCTGATTACTCCTTTATTCAAGTGGGGTTTGGGGAGTGGGCAGGAATGTTTTAGGGAAAGACTTTCAAATGGCACAGATTCACTAATAAAATGCCCAGAAGTTGATTTAGCCTACTTAATCTCCACAACATCAGAAACAAGACAATATCTGTATTGACTTCTTATCCTGCAAAATCCCAAAAGCGTTAATTTTTTCTTGAAATTCATGTACTTAGAAGTCATATAACTCACCACAGAAATGCAGTTTTTGTTTCTGCAGTAAAAGACAGCAGTGTTTTAAATAGGTACCACAAGATAATGAGATGACTAGACACATGGATCACATCTCTGAAACAGAGACAGACTGGTTTTACCAAACTGGAAGATAGACAGCCTCTGCAGGGTTCACCAGCACCCGGGTCTGGCATCCTCATTTCCTCCCTAGACAGCAATGGGGTAAATAAGATAGTAGGCAATAGAACGAGTGAATTAGTAAATGAATAAATGGCACTAGAGATGGTACTCACTTGTCTTCTTGTATAAAATAGCAACTCTTCATGAATTCTTTAGTTCAAATAGTAATAGTAGTAGTAATAGTAATAGTAAGTTGAACATCCCTAACTGGAAAATCTGAGAAATTGAAAACACTCCAAAATCTGAAATTTTCAAGCCACTTTTTGACCTCATGTGACAGTTCACAATCTAAATGCAAGTACACTAAAATATTTTATAATATTACCTTAAGGTTATATGTATAAGGTACATATAAACCATAAATAAATTTGTTGTTTAGTCTTGAAATAGACCCAACATGTGGTATTATGTCTATACACATATCCCCAGATCTGACAAATATCCAAAATCAAAACACTTCTGGTCCCAAACATTTTGGATGAGGGATACATAACTTTATTGTCACCCAGCCAGCCCTCTGAGCAGGGAACTCCTCCTGCAGCTCCCTCCCCTCTACCCTGTACATGCATTTGATGTCAATGCTTGCTATATTTATCTTCCTTTCCTTTCAAATTCAGCCCTGTACCCCAATTACCACTGTGTACCCCATATTGTCATCCTCTCTCACCTGTATTTTGATAAACATTGTTCTAGTTCAAGGGTTCTCAACCGATGTCACAATCCCATGGGCAGTTTAAAACATGACCAGTTCATGGACCTCTCACTTCCCAAGAGATTGGTTTGATTGAGGATGAGGGAGGTTTCAGAATTGATAGTTTTTAAAGCTCCCCTCATGACTATGTGCGGTCGGACTTGGGAATAAGTCTTGTAGGTCATCTTTCTGGCTTCAATCTTGTCCCCCCTATGGCCACACCCTAAAGAAGCAGTAGAGGTTCTGCAAGTGAAGCTCCCAGGGGCTGGGATTTGGTCTGGTATTGTCCCAGGTACTCTCATAAGTTGCTGGTGGGACTGAAAATTGGTGCAACCACTATGAAAAGCAGTATGGAGATTCCTTAGAAAACTTGGACTGGAACCACCATTTGACCCAGTTATGCCACTCCTCTGTCCATAAATGACCTAAAATCAGCATACTCAGTGACACAGTCACATCAATGTTCATAGAAGCTCAATTCACAATAGATAAGTTATGGAACCAACCTAGGTGCCCTTCAATAGATGAAGGATAAAGAAAATATGGTATATATACACAATGTAATATTACTTAGCCATAAAGAAGAATAAAATCATCTGACATCTGCCAGTAAATAGATGGAACTGGAGACTATCATGCTAAGGGGAAAAAGCCAGTCCCAAAAACCGAAGGCTGAACCGAAGGTTCTCTCTGATGTGTGGATGCTAATGCACAACAAGGGAGGGTGAAGAGGGGAAGAATTAAAAGTCCATTGGATTAGACAAAGGGGAATGAAAGGAAGAGTGAAGGATGGGAATAGGAAGGATGGTAGAATTAATTGGACATACTTTTCTATCTTTGTATTTGAATACAAGATCAGTATAACTTAGCATCATGTACAACCACAAGAATGCGATCCTCATTAGAATAAGTTATACTCCATGTATGTACAATATGCCAAAATGCATTCTACTGTCATGTATATATAAAAAGAACAAATAAATAAGTATTTTTGTTTTAAAAAAGAAGCTGCACAAAGCTTTTTCCAAAATGCCCATCTGGACCATTTCAGTGACTGCTCACAGTCTAGAAAGTGAATCCAAGTTCTTAGACATCCTTTTATCTTTCTAGTCCTGTCCTACCATTCTCTGTCTCAGATCTTTCACTCTGGCCACCCCTCACCCCCACCTGCATGTGCCATTTCCTACCTGGGCTCAAGCATCCTGCTTCAATCAATGTGCAGACTCTGACCCTTCACTCAGGGAACCTACTCATCCTCAGAGTTTCAACTCCTGCATCACCTTTCTAAGAAATATGTCTTCCTTAGGAAAAACACCTCTGTGCATGGATTGTCCTAGGACCACCTCCACAAGCGTATTTACAATATGTGGTAAATATATTAAAGATGGATACATGCACCTGAACCCCCACTTGCTTATGAGTCTTATTTCTTAAAAAAAAAAAAAAAAGGCATTCATGGTTTATAATGGTTGTTTTCTTTGATTTATTGATTCTGGCCCCTTTTACTTGCAAGGATATCCTAGTGTAGGGAATAAATTGATAAATTGGTAGTTACCCTACTTATGAAGTCACTCAGGTCAGTAATACTGTTGTGTTCTCTGTTGTAATCTCAATGCCTCATACATTTCCCCAAACTTGGTATGCTCCAAAAGTGAATGAAGGAAAATATGAAGTGTGTACTGGCAAAGCCATCCTGTTACCTTCTGAAGCATATGGCAACTGTTAAGAAGATTTGTGTAAAAATGGAAACAAATAAATTGGCTCACATACATTTCTTAAAATCATGATTTGAAGAGTAAACTGAAATCTTCTTTCTCAGTTTATATCACTTTTTTACTTTTGTATGTTCCTTGTGGCCCTTAGGGATGTCAGAGAAGTTCCATACAGTTATCAGGTGGATGAGGACCAAAGTATAGATGATTCCTGGGAGTAGTACCAGTCACTATCTCTTCTCCAAGGGCAGCTGAGTTTTCTATGGCCTAGAACTTGGGCTCTGGTGACAGAATGCCTGAATTTGTGTTCTGCTTCTACTGGTGGAAGACATGTGACTTTGTGACTTTAACTTCTCCAGGCATGCCTTACCAAGGCTCCTGCCTTAACAAGCTGTACCTTATACAGTTCTTTTGAGAATTAAATAATAAAATATGCAGAGTGTTTAGCATACATGCTAGAGAAAATGTGGAACAAAGAGTAGCCCTTACTATCTTATCTACTTTACTTATTGGAATTACAAATAATATTTCATCTGAGAGAGAATTGCCTACATTTTAAAAACACTTTGAAAAAAAATCACTGTTCTAGAATGTTGTGCTTGTAAAGAGTCCAGCCCAGTTCTCCCCTGGGATCTTTGTAACTTGAGTTGCTAATGGAACCAGTGTTATTTTTTTACTCAGAAGTTCAGAGACTGAAGTCCACACCTTGCCTGTTCTCTAGGACCCATCAATGGAAAAGAAAATACCAACCCAGGACTCAGATTTCGGTGGGAGGCACAGGTGGGGTTGGGTGCCAGCTTCTGGCAGTATAGCATTAAAAGAAGTGAATGCTCTTGCCAGTATTGGGAATATTACCTCAGCATGCCTATTGCAAATATTTACTTTTTTAGCTGAAACACCAGGGGACACTAGGGTTTCTGTTTGAACAGTGCTTTGAGGTAGAATTCATTGAAATTATATGGAAAACTTTGCATAAATAAATTCTTTAATGATTATACTTGCAACATATCAGATCATCAAACTGAAAAATAAAGCTTGGGAAGACAAAATAATTTTAGTTATTTACACATAACTCTACTTCCCTATACAGACCCATGGATAATTTGCATAAAATATAAGAGAAGCTGTTTTGGCAAAACAGACCTATTGATAAGGTTGAAAAAGCAGTATAATTTGGAAGATGCAAGCTTGGGGTTATGGCCAATGCCTTTGTAGTCAAACAGACTTAGATTTGAGAAAATAAAACATTAAAATGTCTGAAATATGAAATAAATGCAATAAATCTCCCCTCTAATGGAATGATAATAATAGTAGTCATTAATAATATTATTGTCTTCTAGGGGTATTTGATATCATTCCACCAAAAAAAGAGGACAGAGTTCTAATCTGTTCTATTTTATTTTTTATTGCTGCTCTTACTTAAAGTTTTAAGTCAGCCCCAAAATATTCACACAGACTTAAAACCTGGCTTCAATAATTTCAATTTTTCTCTGCGGAGTTAGCAGATCAACACAGAAGTATGGAAATGAAATTGAGGTGTCTGCATTTTCATGACCAGGAGGCATGATAACATGTCCTAAAACTGTTTGATCTTGTTACCATTTCTGCTGAATACTTTGAGTCATGCAAAGATATAGAATGCCTTTTATTCAAAAGCTTCCAAAAGAGAGATTGCATCGGCAGAAATTCAGAGCAACTGCTGAAAGGCAATATTAATCCTGATCCCGGGATATTACACTAAATATTTGACAGGAATCCAAATTTTCCTGTAGCCTTCCACTAAGAAGATAATCTTTCATAATTTTAACTGTGAAAGGGGAGGACTTGATCTTTGAAATGGAAAGGGTGAGTCTAATTGAATTTCCTTCTTTGGTTTCTTATTAAAGATGGGAGCAGATTGAATCATATTCAATTAATGATTGTACTTGTATATATTGCTCTTTTCAGAAGCTGAAAATAAGATTAACAAAGCTCAAAAAAGATGTAGGGGGCAATGGTGCCAATTCAACACTTACAGAGCTAGGCATACACAGCAACAAAGACCGATTTCAATGCCATTTATTTATATGATCCTTGAGCAGGCTGGGCCATTGTTACTGACCAACAAGAACTGAGTAGAAAACTGTGTGACTGTGAACATTGCCCATGGAGGAAAAATAAATGTGCAAAAGCTGCAAATAGTAATCAGGACATCCCACCTTGACCTGACCCCTCTCCTGGCTACACACCAATTAAATTATACCATGTCCTTGTCATTGTTGCAGGGGCACAACTGTAATGTACCCATCCTGCCTACCCTGCTGCTTGTCCCCCAACATGGCTCAGCCTCAAGAATGTCTTCTCCATAAGGCTTTTAGTAGCTTGCATAACCTTGAACCACATTTTATAGACTGATAATTATGTTATGTGATCTGACAAGTAAATTAGCATAATTAGCCCAAATATTTTTAAACCAGGACTGTCCAGGAGCACAGTTGCTATGCAATTGCTATCTCCAAAAAACTCTCTTTTGTAAGCTTTTCCAAGAGTATTATTTTTTCCTACACATTAAACACTAGATTTTTACTACAGCATACCTTCATATTAGTTGCTAATTGTCCCATATCTCTATTTGCATATTGTCTCCCTGGTGTTGGGGTAAGGACTTCCAGGCAAACTGGGAAGACTTCATTTCCTCAGTATTCGCATAGTACCAAACACACAGTAGGAGCTCAATTAGCACTTCTACAGGTGTATGTGTGGTGTGTGTCAGTGGAGGTAGCACAAGCTTGGAAGGCACATGTGGAATTTGCATTCTAGCTCTGACCCTTGACCCTGTAGAAGCCTGAGTAAGTTTCTGCATTTGTAGTATGGGTAAAATAATACATAGGATAAATAGAATGCAGGTATTTTATATGACATTTTTGCAGTGCTTGGCTTGCAGTAGGAGTTCAATCCATAGTCATTTCCTTGTTGAATAAAAAATCCTAGCTTATCAACGGTTTTAGAATATGAGAGGTAGTAGAGTGCAGTACTAGTTCATGAACTTGAACTCTGGACAAGACTAAATAAGTTCAAATACCATTTAGCCTTCCGGCCATGGAACTTGGGACAAGTTGCTTACTGTATTTGCTTCAGTTTCTTCATCTGTGAAATGTGAACACAAATGAGACCTAGACCTACCCCCAAGATTATGAGGGTTTAGTGGGTTCATACATATAAATCCCTTATGACAGCCTGACACAGACCAGGGTTTAGCTTCAGTATTATTCAGGAAGGGTCTACTTGAGATATACAAATTAACTTGGTCAATCTTAAATGTCTTTAAAACTCTCAATCTATAACTCTGTAAAGAAAACTTATGCTCTTGCCTTTAAATCTATTAGAGAATATAAAGATTTTATTGAGATTGTGTCTACCCTCTACCTGCTAACACATGCACACATGCAGTTGTCCAGGTCTAACATTTTTGCTTCCTCTGTCACAACTCATGTCTCGGTTTCAGAATCTGAATGCCCAACCAATTTATGATCTGCCATGAGCATCAAGGATGCAGAACTAGGGAGAGCCAAAACCACACGCTATACTCAGTTTGAAAGATCATATAGTAGAACATCAATCTTATCTAGGAAGGTGTGAATGTGGAGCAATGAATGACTTACCCAAAGTGGAGGTCTAAGGAAAAGGCTGTCTACACTCAGGGTCTTGCATCGATCTGAATTACCAGGGGATTCTCCAGTGAAATTCATCTTTGCCTCAATATTAGGACACTTGCAGATGACCTAGGTCAGCACAGGGTGCTTTATTCAACTACTGAAAGTCCTTTCAGGACTGGAACAGAAAGCATTTGCCAAGAATTTCTAGTTGCAGAGTGCCCTCCCACACAAACACACTGAATTTGCAGAGTTGGCAAAACAATTTGGGAATTCCAAGGAAAAGCATAACATGAGCTCTGCATCAGGATAAAAAATAACTAAGGCAATAAACTCATTTGGTGGCCTACTCACTACTTAAATTCTTTAAAATAGACCTAGACCTCCTCTAGCAATCACCCTTTCACACTGGTTTCACTATGTTGGCCCCACTGCCTCCTCTTGTCACTAGTCCTTTTAAATGTGGTCTTTATGGGAATTCCAGTTGCTTTAGGCACTTCTCAAGCTACCTCAGGGGAATTCAACATCATAGCAACAAACTTTTATTTGTGTATTTATAGAGTCCTCTCTGCATCAATTTTGCTCTTTTGGTCTCTCTTCCATAAAATTCTACCAGGTATCTCTCATTTTTGTTTATTTCATTTTAATTAAAATTTGTTAACTGGTGCATTATAATTATATATAATACAGGGATTCATTGGTACATATTTGAATATGTACACAGTATGATAATATCCCTTCTCTTACCCCAAAGACAATTCAATTGTATTTCAAGTTGAGGAAACTCTGAAAAGCAGGCCCATACTACTTTCAGGATGGAATAAAATGTAACAACAGAAAAGACTCACCACAGGACACGGACAGGATGCTGTTCCACAAGAAAACCAATGTCGAGTATGGAGGAAGGCAAATTGCCAGAGGGTAACCTGCAGATCCTGGCAGGAACATCAGGTAGATGTCAAGTGAAACCTGTCTTCCCAGGTAGTGGCAGCAGACACAAAGGATGCTATTCTGACATTCTGAAAGGGCAGGTATTGTCTCACACCTGAGCTCTGTTCAGTGGGAGAGAAGGAGTTAGGCGCCCAAATCAAGATAGGAAGGAAGGAAGGGAGGCAGGGAGGAAATAAAAAAGAGTTGCAACAGGGCTGAATTAAGGAGTCCAGGTAGTGTGATATGAATACGAGGGGCTTATGACAAAGACAGCCCTTTCCACAGAAGACTTCCCTCATTCCACAGCACCTAGGAAAAGCACCCCACTAGGGGTAATTGATGAGACCTCGCCTTCCCTCTGACAGTTGCAAGCTGCCTGACAGCTCCCCTCTGATGCACGCAATGCCTGCACTAGTTGTTCTCAACTGAGGAAGATTTTGCTTCCCTGGGGGCACTTGGCAATGCCCAGAGACATATGCAGTTGTTACAATGGGAAGGTGCTATTGGTGTGTAGGGGGCAGAGGCCATCTGTGCTGCTAAACCTCTTACAAAGCCCAGGGCAGCCTCACAGCAAAGTGGGTCCAGGTTGAAAATCTCTGTTCTACTCTAATGCTATCTGGGCCCAAATCCTCACTTCCATTCCCTGAGTCTCTGTCTTGACTCTCTGTCCCTCTTTATAAATATCTTCAGGACACTGACCAAATCTGACACCTCATTTAATGGCCTGGTGTTCCACCACAGAGCTCTGCACACAGCAGGGAGACAGTATGAGTGAGGAGAGAAAAGCAAGGGCTGCTCCCCTGGGAGTCGGGGCTGGAGGACATCTCCTCTTGGCAGAATTCTTCCCAGACTTTGCAGAACATTGAGTGGCATGGCAGAAGCATTGTCCCCATCCAAACAAAGGACAAGGGGTGAGCCGTTCCCCTGATTAAGATGGGCTAGGGAGTAACCCAGCTGAGAATAAAGAGGTGAAGACCAGACAGATGCATTACATCCAGAAAAGCAAACAGAGACAAATGGGCATCTCAATGTTTAAATGGTGCTTTTAAACATAAATTAGGGGAAAGTCCATATGAAATACAAACAGGTAAAATTGATCTGTCTGCTTTTTGGTGCTGCTGGGTCTCTGCTAGTCTTATGCCTGGACTGGTTACAGATGCACCTGGGCTTGTTGGGGCTTTTGTGGTGCAGAAATAACAGGGACAATGTGTTCTTTCCCCCACCTCCCTCCTTTCCCCTCCTACAATCCCTTTCCATCCCCTCTTTCTCTCCTTTCTAGCTCTTCTATATCTTTCTCTCTGTCCTAATCTACTCAAGAAAAACACAAGTCACTAGCTCAGTTGAAGCTGCATATAAGTGGTAGGCATATGCTGCATGCTCAGGAAGAATTTGCAGAATTATCTAAAGAGAAGACCTGGGCCCATCTAAGATGGAGACAAACCATTGCTAAAGGACCCAATTCCCAGGAAGGTAGCACAAGTGATACTTGAGGTAGGAGCCTCACATGGGGCCCAAAAAGACCTCTCTGGGGTCTGAAGGTCAGCCTACCTGGGAAAAAGAGGCCACCAGAAAGGCTTGCCCCAGATCATTCCTTCCTGTCTACTGCCTATAAATTTCAGAGTACTCATTTCAAATGGTGATAAAAGGCACTTGAGGTTTCTTCCAGGTTTTAACTTTTGAGTAACACGAATGGCTCAAAGTACCAAAAAATATTCACCAAGATTTGTTTTTTCTTAATTGCAAACAAAACAAAAAGAACTGTAAGTGAGTCAGTCTAGGGTTTTGTCAAGTCAATTTCCTCAAGGATTCATATTGACAGGACTGTCACAGCATTAAAATGTTCTCTCTAGCTCTGGCCCAGCCCTGGCTGGCGGGAGCCATTGTGAACTTCACAAGCCCTGACAGGAGAACCTGGGAAGAGACTCCCCCTGCCTGGTCCTCCTCTCTCTTGGCTCAATGCTATCCCTGCTCTAAATAGTTTTCTTTTTGTCTGCATGTCAGTGAAAGCAAACAACTTGCTCCTCAAGTGATTGCCCCTGGCTGCTCTGCAAGATCCCACAAACTCCCATGCCAATGATCTGGCCTTGGCAATGCCCTGAGTTTCAGCTGCAGTTTCAACCCATCCAGACCTTTCAGCTTCACTGTAGTGCCCCTCCCTGGAGCTGGCCCTGCTCCCCTGCCCTCTGTCCCCCTCTGGCTGACTTCTGGACTTTGCTTCCTGGAGCTTTCTGAGATCTCTGGGGTGACTGTAGTCCTCTCATGGCATGGATCACCTTGCATGTGACCTGAGGCTGCTGGAGTCCTTGCCAGGATACACATACACCCTAGAGAGGTATACTCTGCTTGTGAGTTCCAAACTTAAAGCAGCTTCCATCAGTGGTAGTCCCAGCTCACCCCAAGCCTACTGCTTCCACTTCAAACCTGTTTTTTCTTTTTCCTGTCAGAGCTGTTTTCTCTGCTGGAGGAGGGAGGGGAGGAAAGAATGAGCTGAGGAAACTATTGAGTCTATTTGCATTCTCCTGGCAATCTGATCTTTTCTAGTGACTTTTGAACCTAGAATTGAAGATTCTGGCTGGCTTAGTCATTGATATGTTTTAGACAGTTTTACACCCCTGTCCAGGTCAACTGGCTGCTCAAAGATTATTAATGAATGCACAATAAAAACTTAGCGATTGCAGGACTTTGTGATACTCCAATTCACATTAGTTACATAAATAATACTTTTTAAAATAACTGGATCTTTTTTCAGTCTACTTCATGGTCTAGAATGTTCCCATTCTCATGATTGGCCTATCTAAATCTTTTAAATGAAGTTGGCAGCTGTCTGCCTAATGGTTTGTTCCATCCTTCAGATGAGGAAAGAAAATAGGAAAGAAGGAAAGACTGATGTCCTTAAGTTTTGGTACTACAATTTAGAGGAAGACCCACAGCATTTTCAGGCAGTTTGAGCACTAATATAGGGCCCCCACATTTTGCAAGGCAAAAATGAAAGAGGTTTTTGGTTGTTTGTTTCATTTTCTTTCAAGATGCACACATCCCTGGCATTGCTTGAAACACCTCATAGTCTAGGAGAGGGAAGCTGAGACTTGGTCATCCCTCTCTCTCTTTCTTATACAGCAAGAGGATAATGAGCCCTGCCCTCTTTATCCCAGAAGGGTGTTAAAGGGATCAAGTGAGATAAGGAATGTGAGACTCCAATCTAAGATCAGGAGGTTCCCAGAGGCCTCTCTGTGGGTGTTATCTGTAGAGATTTGCCAGGGTGCTGTGCCTGCCTTCTTTGCACTCTGATCTGTGCTTTTCTACTTTATTGACTCAAACAGAACAGGAGTAAGACCTCTCCTTGAGTTAGATAGCCATTGCCGGCACTTCTGAACCCAGGGCTGACATCTGGGGCCAGGCACAGCCTTGGTCCGGCTCTAATTCATCAGTTCTCTAGGTGCACCCTTATGGCCCACTTCCGCCTCTTCCTTATTATGATTCCCTATGGATCATGCTCCCTGTGAACAACTGGGAGCCTAATTTTTGGCCTTTGAAGATCTTAAGAGGCCAGGATAGATGCCATGTGAAGATTAAAAGCATTCCCATAGGTCACATTGCTAATTTCACCTGAGGACACTAAACATTTTCTTGGGATTGAGTGATTTACTTGGCAAAGGAAATAATTCATTAAGGCCAATCTCCTTACACAAGACAGCAAGCTGCAGAAGTATTAGATATTTTAACTTCCTCTATGTTTCACAGTCCCCACATCAAAGCAGTCCTCAATTTATATGAGAGATGAGTCTGGCAAGAGGCACTCCTGGTAAGAAGGCTTTGTCAGTTGACATTTACAGGTTTACAAATTCACAAATACTCAGTCAACGACAATTTTGAAAAGCCAACATTATGTAAGGTATTGTGGAAGATATAAAGATGTTAAGAATCAAACTCAAAGCAACTGATCTTTAAACAGAACTAGGTTTTAAAACAGCATTTGTTTTAAAACACGTTTCCTATGTATTTAACTCTCATAAAAATCTTATGACAGTTATTTTCATTGTCAACATTTTATAAATGAGAAAACAGAAGGTCACTTTGGCAGGCTTTGGATTAAAATACCAGATCCTTTGACTTCAAACTTTAAATCCTTCTCACTATACAACCCTCAGATTGCAGGAAGTAAATGTCCTCAAGGAGGGCAGATACAAAGTACTGCTTGGCTCTTCTCAGGAGCAGTGACATTTTACTGGTGAGTGAGTGGAGAAGGTCTCATGGGGTTGTTCCAGTTGGTCCACAGGGAAGCACTGGATTTGGGGCAGTACTGAGAGAGTAAAGAAGGGATGGTCTAGGGAGAGAAAGAAGGGACAGGTGAGCAGAAAGTACAGAGGTGGAGGAAAGCTAAATAGTATCAGGGAATTTCATATGAACAGCTTGCTTCAATCTGAAGACTCTGGAGAAAATAACAACAACAACAAATGAGCAATAAGTCAAAAAGATGGGTTGTACAGAATCTCATGACTGGGCTGAGGGATTCAGACATCCTTCAGTGTCAACTGGGAGCCATGGTATAAGTATTTGTGGCAGAGTGGTGGTGTCTCAAACAGATGCTGTGATAAACTTGTGTTTCAGGGGAATTAGCCTTGTCTTAAAGCAACACAGACTGGCACAGAGAGGAAGTGAGAATAATCACAGGAGAAACTAGGAAATCCTCCCAGTAGTCCAAGGAAGAATTACTTCAGTGATCACTGGAAAGCTGGAAGAAGACAAAAGATATAAGAATCACAATAATTAGAAAACTTAAAGCTCATCAATTTATAGAAGGTTGAAGAGAAGAGAAGAATGGGAGTCCTACATTTCAAATGTGGGCAACTAGAAGATGGACTGATGTCGTAAATATAAATTATTTTAATGAAGAGAGGCTTATAGGAGCCTGGAAACAAAATACAAACAAAAATGGTTAACAGATACTTTCATGTTTCTCTATACCAGGTACCTCTAGGCCATTTTCTGTGTAATAACCCATTTCATTCTCACCATGCCTGCCTGAGCTATGGAGTATCTCACCTGTTTTAAAGATGAGGGTACTGAAGACAGGAAATTTAAACAACCTGTCTATGGTCACCTAGCTACTAAGTCAGGGAGACACAGAAGGTAGGCTGGGCTGCCTGGGCATGTCACAACCACACTATGCTGTGAATCTGGTCTGAATATGCTGAAACTACCACAAAAAGATACCTAATAAGGTTGAACTCAAGGTTGAAGCATAGATGAGCCGCCAGAGACACAGGGACCTGCTTAGAAGGCATCTGTGTGGAGGTGATAGCTGGACTTGTGTAGGGATGAGCTGAGCAAGTGAGAGCCACGAGAGGAGATGAGAAATGAGGGGAAAAGAAGCCCAGATGAGAGACAAGACTGTGAACACAGCTTAGAAATATCCATATTTAATGGGTGAGAAAGAAGAGGAAACCAAAAGCATGCAGTCAACCAAGGAAGACATCTGGGTAGATTTTAAAGCAACTCTCATAAGATGACATGAGGAAGGTGGGAAAGGCTAGGAGCCTGCCAAGCAAGGACCACTGGTAAAGCTGAGTTGGTGATTCTACATGACAGTGGGAAACTCACCATGAATTCACGGCAGGGAGCAGCAATGGAGAGGACTCACACTACAACTCCAAACTCCACCTCTACCTCCCAACAACTCTATCTCACCTCTAGACACACAATTAGGGGTTAGCCATAGGGAGTTTCAATATTTAAGGGAAATCTTCTGCATATTTCACTGAGCCATGTGTAGAATTCAGCGATAAGTGACAAGGTTCTGTACTCATATTTTTAGTAAAAAGGTCTTTCTTATATGAATAATAAAATCACATTTAATTTGTTAAATACCTTTGTTTTTAAAGTATATATCAATTTTTTTTAATGGAGGGAATTTAAAGGCAGTGAATCATATTGCACCTCTGTCTGGAGCTAACCTTAGTGCTCTAAAGAGCAGCCAGTTGCCACAGTTTGGATGTGAATTGTCCCACAAAGGCCATTGTGTTCAAGGATTGGACCCTAGCCCAAGACAACGGAGAGGTGGTGGAACTAAGAGGTGGGAACTATTGAAGGATGTTAGGTGATTGGGGGGTGTACCCAAGACGGGGCTAAGGGACTGTGGTCCCTCCTCTCTCTCCATTGCTTCCCATGCACCTTGAGTGGAGCATCTCCCTCTGTCATACACATTCCTGCCAGGATAATCGGTGTCACCACAGGCCCAAGAATGATGGACCAACCAACCATGAACTGAAATCTGCAAACTGTGATACAAAACCTTTTCTTTTTATAAATTGATTATCTCAGTTATTTGTCACAATGATGGCAAGCATGTAACAAACAGAGAAGTCTAGGTATAGCTGACTGAGACTGGGTTCCATATACACTACTTCCAATGACTGTCCACATCAGTGGGCCATTTAGCTTCTATAGCTCTTAGCTTACTGCTGAGAACACTCATCACACTAAAGCAAACATGCCTGTTAGGCATATTATAAACAGGCTGATATGCAACAACAGATACAGCAGCATAACAAAATAGAGAAGGGTTGGCAGAGCTGTTTCTTAAATTTGTATATTTAAAATTTATACTCCTATTTGATTTCACCCAAAGTATTTTAATTAATTTCTGAAATGAAAGTATTATTCTCCTGTTGGACTTATTTTCTCCTTAATCCTTCAGATTTTTGCCAATAAGAGGTATAATATTTGTTCTACAAAAGAAAAGAAAAAAATACAGCAAAGGCACAATTTATAAGCCTCTGGAAACACTTTGAACCATTCCGACATGGGGAAGTTCATGCCTTTTATTGACTTGGGAGGAAGAGAAAGCCCAAATTGAACTAATCCACTCTGTATAGTCATGTCAAGTAATCCAATTGTTTATCCTGAGCAGTCAAGAGGAAAGACTTGTTAAATCTAAAACACAAGTAGCACATGTAAGTGCTTGAATTAGGTTTCCTTCAAGATTTCTCCAAAGGCTGCAAATTGAACTTTGCCTAGGAACATATGTCCAGGGAGATTTTTCTTAAAGCATTTTTTCCTCTTAAAGTCTATTGATAAACAAGGAACTTGAGTTTAGGTAGCTCTTATGATTTGTATATAAGGTGTTCCCCCAAAATTTCTGCTAATGTAGGAATTTTCAGTGGTGGAATTATTAGATTCTGAGAGTTATAACCTAATTAGTAGATTATTCCATTTAAAGGATTAATAATTTAAAAGAAGTACTATATGGGGCAGTAACTGTTGGTTGGAGGATGTAGGTCACTGGAGGTGTGCCTTTGGGGATATATCTTGCTTCTGGCTCCTCCTGACCACCCACTCTCTCTCTCTCTGCTTCCTGACCACCATGTCCTGCGCAGCTTTTCTTCACCACCCCCTTCTGCCATGATGTTCTGCCTCACATCAGGCCCAGAGCAATGGATGAGTCCACCAATAACTGAATCTCTGAAACTGTGAGCCAAAATAACATTTTCCCCCTCTAGTTTGCTCTTATTGGGTATTTTGGTCACAGCATTGAAAAGCTGACTACCACAGTATCTGAGCTTTGTAGTGACATGGTTCTGAATCTCTGTAGTTATCATTTTCCTTTCAATAAAATAACATAGACAAGATTCTATTCTACTTGTCCAGAGACAAGTAGGCACCATGTACAAATGGACAAAATATGAGCTACTCATTGACTTTTTCTTCCCATTGTGAATATGATGCTCTCTGGTATCGCCATTACTCTGTGTATTCCTCCCCAAGAACACTTAACATGTTGTATAAAATAATTTCTCTCATACTAGATTGAGTGCAAGTGCAATAGTAATTTTAGATCCACTTTACATTCCTGTTGCCTATAGAGTGGCAGATTAGCCACTCTCTGTCTTTGGTGAATCGATGGATGAATAAATGAATGAACATTTCCTAAATTTCTATTAACTCTCATTTATATTAGAAATTGAATTTCCACCTCTACTTCTTGTTCCTTTTTCATTCAACTTTGGCCTGAAGGTTCAGAGCTCTTGCACCCTTAGGCAAAAGTTATTGGAAGTAATATATTTGATACTTAGAATATTTCAAGGGAATCTGAGGTTGTAGCTCAGTGGTAGAGCCTTTGGCTGTCATGCATTAGGTACTGAGTTTGATCCCAGTACTAGAACAGAAAAGTAAAGGGATTGTAAAACATACTAGAGTTATAGGAAATATTAAAATATGTGAATGGCACTTTATAACTGACAAGGAATATGGGTTCTTCATAAGATAAAAATATTGAACCAGATTATTTCTGAAATTTGAAATAGTTGGACTCTTGGGTCCCTTCTAATGTTGAGAATATTTGAACAAAGAAATATAGAGGATTTTCCCTAAAACACAGCAATTACTTTGAATAATATGACTCTCCAACTTTCAAAATGCTCCACTGATAAGACCTACAGTCCTACCCAAAGTGGATTTCACAGGGCTGTGATCCTAGACTGCAGCATCTCAATTTCACCACCTTTTCTTTCTTATGCTCCATATTGATTTGAACAATAAAGGTAGGCTAAACTAGGTAATCAACATTAGTATGCCTCATCCAAATCTCACAGTTTTATAGCACCTTCTTCCAAAAGAAATTATAAAACTCAGAAGCCACATAGCACAATTTCAACAGTTGTTAGAAGCTGACAACGCTAAATGTCTGTGCCTCTATGCTTGAGCACCTAGAGTCCCCGGGGACTTGTCATCTTCCAGGTGGTCCATGGATCCACACTGAGCAGTCTCAATGTAAGGTATCAACAAGAGACCTCACAGAAATAGTGATTGATTGGCCCAAATTTGGCCTCCTGAGGCAATACAAGCTAAACTGAACCCTTCTCCTAAATAAACACACACTCAAACCACCTTTAAAGATTTAAAAAATAAATAAAGTTTATTTGTTCAGTCAAGCATACGCATCCGTTCTTCAGACTAACATTCCAAATTCCATCTTCCATCCCTCAGGTAATGTCATATTGAGTCATTTTTATATCCCATTCATTAACTTCTGAATACATTCCAATGTGTCCATCAAGCTCCTTTTAATATTTGGAAATCCTGTCTTGAATGCACTTATTTTCAGTATAATTGGACCAGTTCAGTGTCGAGGAACATCGTGACCTCCCTTGTTCCATTAATGCAGCCTCTGGTAATATTACTTTTGAGGAGCCATTCATACTGAGATTACTGTTGATTATTTAAATACCTATTGTCACCTATTGTCACTAAGCTGATAGCCTCTGATGACGTAACTGTATGCTTTATTTTATAACCATATCAGACTTCACATATATTTTAAATACTTTAAAAATGTATTAAACATCTTGCTTGACTGAAATTTTTAAAACTCAACCACACATTATCCTCCAGTAAGATACACATAACTTCTATTATCTTCATTCATACCACTGACCAAAAACTTGAACAACCTCGAGGTACTAAAAAGGGACAAAAAACCTTCTTCTGGTTGACACCAATCTCTGTTTGGGTTTGATAATTCTGCCAAGATCTAATTCACCACACAATGCTAAATTTCAGACCAGATTTACCCATGTTTTGCCCAAGGGTAAGTGAGAATTCTTGCAGGAGTTTCCACATGCTGAAATTAAAAAATAAATAAGTTTTTTTAAAAGAGGATTTTGCCAAAACACAATACAGAGAAAAGTTTATTATGTTATTGCTCAATCTGTGTGTGTTGATTTAAAGAGCGTTCCCCCCAAATCCATGTCCATCCAGAAACTGTGAATGTGACCTTACTTAGAAAGAGGGTCTTTGTGAATGTAACCCTGTTTGGATGAGGCCACAGTGGGCTCGGTTGGGCTCTAAGCTGGGACTGGTGACCATAAAGGAGATGGAGAATGTTCCACACATTCACAATGCGGAGGAAGACAGCCAGGATCACAGAAGCAGAGACTGAAGTGATGCTGCCAGGGTCAAGAAAAGCCTGCAACTGCCAGAAGCCCAAGGGGCAAAGGATGCTTCCCCAGAGACCTCACGGGGTCGGGGGGCGGGTGGTGGCAATGCTGATGCAGTGATCACAGGCATCAAGCCTCCAGAAGTGGAATGAATTTGTTTGTGAAAGCGCCCAATTTGTGGTAACTTGTTCAGGCAGCTGTAGGAAATGAACGCACTGTGTTCCAGGTGTTCCCCCTACCTGCCCACTCCTTATGGGCACATCAGTCTCCTCATTCCAGCTACATCTCTCCCTGCTGCCCACAGCACAGTCATTTATTTAAGGGAGGACAGACTGGCACTAATAATATTCTCATTGTCACATTTTACAATTATTTCTTGAAAGGTATTCTTTCACTTCCAATGAGATTATAACCTTAATGATGGTAGGAATTGTCCATTTACATAAAGAGCCCAAATCCACCCAAGCCCAGAGTTGGTGCACACCACACCACATGCACCCACATAACCTCCAGCAATGGACTTGGAAGAGCTGGGCCTGAAAAGAAAGTAATTCAGTTTGGACTAATTTGGAATAGTTAATCCTTCTAAGTGGCATTAGCAAGCTACTGTAGTACTTTAAAGAACATGTCGTAATATGTAAATGGAGAGAAAAAAATGAAGTGAGGTTACATCTTTTAATGGGATTTTTCACTAAGGCAAATTTTAAATGAATCTCTCCACTTACTGGAGAGAATAAAGATTAGTGGAGTAGATGAAGGGGAATGAAGGGAGGGGAGGAGTGGGAGAGGGAAAGACAGTGGAATGAATCTGACCCAAATTTCCTATGTACATATATGACTATACCTCAGTGAATCTCACTCTCCTGTATATCCACAAGACACTAATTAACAACAACAACAACAACAAAATACTATAAGGAAATAGCAAAAGGATCAGTAGAGTAGAGGAAAAGGAACGGGGGGAGGGAGTAAGGAAGGAAATTGGGAAGTACTAGGGACTGAATTAGAACAAATTATATTCCATGCTTTTATAATTAAATCAAAATAAATACTAATGTTATGTATAACTAAAAAAAGCAATAAAAAAAGAATATGCTCCATAGTATATTTTCTTCTTTCCCTTTTGATGATCTTTTGTGCTGTCCTAGTCTTAATTTTTTTAACTGAAAGCTCTATCACAGAATTGATCTATAATTCAAATATTGCTCTTAGTAGATTGTTCAATATCATAAAGTACACCCTCTAAAGAAGAAATAGTGCAATCAGTAGAGTCTGATCAGGAATACTTAAGTATTCCTTAAGATGTCATCCTTTACTTTGATCTCACAGTCATAGATCTGAATTTTTTTTTTATCAGCAGCCCTCACTAATACAAAGCAAATCCACTAAGAAACATTTCTTAGCTGCCCACCATCTCCCCCTTCTTTTTCTTTTCTTTTCTTTTTTTTTTTTTTTGCATTTCACATTGCAAAGAATTGAAGGCCAAAATCTTAATAAAATGGGTCAGGACCTGTTCACATGCAGGAATCAGAAAGTTTACAGCCAAGCAGCACATGAGTGTTCTTTTCAAGAATTATCTACAACAGTGAAAGTCAAGTCATTTTCTGTGGAAAACTTAGTTGTATACCTTGCCTGTTGTCTAACAGATCCTTTCCCTGGATTGCCACACAAAGTCACGTAACAATCACACAGAGGCACGTAACTTTGTTTTCTTTGCCACCAAGGTAACATATCTACTAACTAAGAACACACTATTTTGGTGTAACTTTTGAAAGAAAACTTCCCTTTCCATATCAGGGCAGAGAGAGTGACCAAATTAGTATCAATCCAATGTCTTTCATCCTTGGTACTGATTGATGCCAGGTAACCCCACAGCCACAAATACGCTGACCTCAAAATCAGTTATGATCCTTGACTTCTGGGATAAATTACTTGCATGGCTTGCCACTGGACACTTGACTAATAGTATCACTGAGGACAAGTCTCCTCAACCCAAAGGAGTAACAAGAATTTTAAACATTTCCCTTCTAAAAAGAATAGCATGCAGTCTTTCCTAATGCACAATTATGCATATATTGAGCAATGATGTGTCTATATACACTGTGCAAGCAAATTTAGATGAGGAGAAAGTTTATAGAAAAGAAAGGATTCCATTTAGCATTCTTTAGGACAGGTAATCTAGCAAATGAGTACCCTGAAATAGCTATCCAGCTCACTCCACCACATTAATAATTCAATTCTCTGAGATGGAGAAGAAAACTACCAACCAGCCAAAAATAATAACGTTTGGCTCAAAAACAACACCATGTCCAATGCAGTTGCCCCTTCTTGAGAGAACTGCTTTCCACACATGCATGTACAGAGCACACTGAAGGGTACCCCTGTTCCAGAGACAAGGGACCATTTGAAGAACTGAAGCATGAAATGCAGCCTACAGGGAGAGCCTCCTCACTTGGGAAAGAAACCAGCGGTTTGCAAACTGCATGTGATCAGAAGAAGCCCTAAGTAAAAACAGTATGTACCTAAGAAGGAAATCCATCAAGGAGAATAGTCCATGTTCTAGAAATTTAGACCTATGACTGATAATATAGATTGGAGAAATTGTCACCAAACCCCATTAATCAATCAACATCATTCACAATCATGCATCTAAGTGGCACATAGACAGGAAGTAGGAGGAGGAGGGGGCAGGTGTTCCCTGCCTGGATACTACCTGCCCAAATGACTCCTGTTTAATAATTTTGAAAGTGTAAGATGTTGACATAAAGAAAGGCCATCAGAGGAAGCAGTGTGAAATCAATCTGTCAATCCATTCAGAGCAAGATGGAAACATCAGGAGTTAGACTACAATCACAGAAAAGATACTTAAAGCAGTGCTGGATTTTACACACCCTCTGTATTGCAGTCCCAGACCCCAGCTCCACTTTAGAAGACAAGGGTGGTATGTTCTTCTGATCCCCTGGTGTTAGAAGTTGCTGCTTTTCAGCATACCACAGGTAATATATGTTTTTATTTTACTAGATAGTGAGCAACTTAAAGAATTTTCTCTCCATTTCTTCCCTCCTATTCCTAGCACATGAATAGTTTTGTTGAATAAGTGAATGTATATACAAAGTGAGAGGGATCTAATTTCTCCAATTAAGTCATCGAATAATCAGTAAAAAATATATTCAATATTTTTATCACATAACATTAAAAGAACAGCAGTTAGTTGGATTAAACAATGTATGAGGATTCTACCCAGTCATCAGCTCCCTTCAGTTAAAAATTATTATAATTAGAAAATCCTAAAATAAGAATTATCAAAATAAATTTATCATCTATCCATTTTGAAATATATGTAGAACTACAGGATAAAGAACCCTGCAATTCTCCATCTCCTTAATCCAACCAATAAATAAAACTACAATAATCTCAATAGATGAAAATCTTACCTACATTAAATATTCTGAACAGCATTGACCAAAAAACTTCACTTTTAATAAAAATTCCTGAGACATTATTAACAGATGTAGACACATACTTATTAACAAAGTGAACAAAGATGTTCATTTCCATTTATGACAGCAAAAAGAAAAAAATGGAAAGAAAGAAAAAATTCAGTTGGTAAGTTGGCAAAATAAGATTTATTCACTCACTGGGATTCAGTGTAGCCTGTAAAAATAATATCTATTCAATTTTATAATTTCATTGGAAAACTCTGATAAACTAGTGTTGCGAAACAGGGAAATGGAAGATCATAACCCCCTGAAAATCTCCAATGAATGGGAAGAAGGAAGGACATGATGTTGGATGAGTTTTTTCCTTTGGACTTCTTCGGTATGATGCCAAAAACTTAAGTTTGAAATAAGGAGGTGATACAGAAGAAACAGTGGTTTTGTGGTCCCTTCCTCCCAAATTATTGTCATTAATTATTTGTCATTGTCCCTTGCATTTTATAACTCATTTTGTATTACTAATTTAATTTTAATAACTATATAAAACAGCAATGGCTTTCTGTTAAGTTGTTTTATGTCAGTTTGTGGTCACTGATCAATAAAAGGGACATCACATGTTAATTTTTTAATAATATGACTGGGAAGGAATAAGCTAGGCACTTCTGACAAAAACTAAGAAACTAAGCTTATAATGTACTAAATCCTCTATTACATAACATTGAAAAAGTAAATTTGGCTTTTAGCAGACAGGACATAACTTGATAGTATAATTTAAATGGAACTAGCTACTTTGAATGTGATACCATATATGAAACATCTCTGACTTCCAAATAAGTGTTTGATATTGAAATATACCTCAACACACTGAAGATATTGATCAATATTATATTCATTACCTGAGTTATGACATAAGGGGCAGGACTTCAGAAAATGGAGAAATACATTGGAAAACTTTCCCAGAGCTTTCAGTTCTTCTGAGATGGACATCACATTAATATTCCCATCAAATTATGAAATGTTTATTAAATATTCATTGTGTCAACATTCAGAATCAGTGTTGTAGATCAAACAACACACTTATATACTCATGGCCCTTCTCTACCCATGAATGGAGTTGGAGTTGTTCAGCATTTCAGATTTCAGCTTCTGTAAAAACTGAAGTGTTTTTGACATGGTGGAAATTTTCAAAACAATCATACCTATCATACCAATGAAGTCTGGTTAAGTATAAACACTTCCACATTCTACAGATGGCTCAACATTTCAAGGCTGTCTGGATAAACAGGTTGTGTAGAACCATATACTGCAGGAATTTTTTTTTTCCTCCAACTTCTTTTCTAAATGGTCAAAGTATATTAACTAAAGTTATAAAGACATTTGTTTTACACAACTGAAGATATTTTTTAATTCTGATAATCAAACAAAAATGGAGACGATAGGGATATTACACATAGACAAAGCATCTGGGCAGATGGCCACATACTTTTATCCAAAGTATCTGAATTAAGCAAACAGATATCATGATTTACTCAACATGAGTGTATCATTTTCAATTTGGGTGGAAATGGTTTTTGAATACAGCAGATTTCATTAGATTATATGTGCAATAAAGTTCACACTTGGAACTGATAGAAAGGCCAAACAGTAATTTTCTAAAGGTCATTTCATAAAGAGTTCAGAGAAAGATGTAAATGTATTTTCTCTGAGAAATAAGACTAATAGGAAGTTGATATTTGCATACACTGAACTGCTTTGGCCTGGGAGACTACCTGTACTGAAAACAATAGAAGAGCAACCAAGGCCATGAAAACAACCCAAGATCCCTGCACTAATGCACCCTCAGAGATAAGACAACAGTTATTTGACAATAGAGAGAGACATTTTTTATTTAATTTTTAAATTTGTTCTAATAAGTTATACATGACAGTAGAATGTATTTATGCATTTTGATAAATGATACATAAATGGAGTATAATTTCACATTTTTCTGATTATACATATTGCAGGATCACATCAGTAATATATGTACATGAGGAATAATGTCTGTTTCACTTTACTATCCTTTCTACCCCCATACTTCCTTTTTGGGTATTAAATTAACCCTACTCTATGCGTCAGTTTGCAAATAAAACATTTCATAATGATGTGTGTCAGAGTCTTTGTTAAAATCCTGGATGAAGCATATTTTTTTCCCTTTTGTAACCACAAAATTTTCCTCCATCCTGGATTTGTCTCAAGTAATACCAAAGAATAATAACAATCAAAAAACAAAAAACCCAGGAGATTCTTTATAGAAATGGTCAAAAGTAAAAGGCCTCACAATTTTTAGCATGATTATAATATCTCTGAAGTCTTGATGGTTATTTTCTCTAAGGTCTAAAATGATAAACATCAATGCAGTTTATGCCCATTTCACCCCTTCATAAATCCAAGGTCAATTGCTCAAAATGCTTTTATGAATATTAAAATTATGTCTTTTCCTCCTTCTAGGCCTTACTCTAGCCAAGTGACTTCTGTGATTTTCATGGAACAGATTTTCCAATGTCTCTATTATTACTCTAAATTTACCATCCCATACTTCTGCCTCTGGGCCCCATATATCACATGCATTGCTCAGAATGCTCTGCCCAGTGGAACAATCATATGCAGAGTGGTCTGCAAGCTGATCTGTCTACACTTGGTCATGTTTAAAACCTGTTTCTCCTTTTTTCCCATAAAATTTTCTGTTTATTCAAATCGTGATCAGAAGCTAAGACTTCCTCATATCCAAATACTCTTCCCACCACTTCTACCACCATTACCAAATTAAATACAAAAAAGAAGACAACATGGAATAAGATCAATAAAGGATCCTCTCTGAAAAAGTTCCTGTGCTTTGAGAAGCAAAGTTGATTATTTGTTCCTACAGAAAATCAGGATTTACACCTCTTTTCATGTTTGAAACCCTGACAACAGCTGCCAAGTTGAGTTTGCAAGCAGTCTCACATCAGCCATGGTTAGATGTAAATAAATCCACCATAAAAATCAGTCAAGACAAAACCACACCATAACTTCTTTTTTTAAACCCCAGAAGTTGAGAAACTGAAATTCACAAAATCAAACAAAACCAAAATGAATAAGCACCCAGATTCTGTATTTACCAAGTGATGGTATGTCATATCTTGTTTGATTTTCTGTATATTTATTGTTTCATGAAAAAGGATATCATCATTTGGTGATTCCAGGTGATAACTTACCAAAGTAAAAATCAAGGGTTTAACTAGTGGCAGAGATTGAGTTTGCAGCTAAGTTTTCATTATTCTTTTATTCTTCACTAGCAAAACTCCAATATGGCAAGAGTAACAATATATTCAGCTGAAAAAGAACATGTCCCAGGCCTCCGTGCCAAGGAGTAGCGACTGAGGAGCAAGCGCAAGACACTGCTGCTGTCGGGGTTTCTGAGAAATCTCTCTGAAGGCATCTGAGGTTGCAGGTGCCATTTTGCCCTCCCTTCTCCCTCTTTTTCCAGTGTAGACTTTCTGTCAGTCATAATGTGATCTGAAGTATTTTTGAAGTGACTTCAAGAGGGGAAGGCATACAAGAATGGTGGGAAAGAAGAAAAAAAAGAGTATAGTTTCCTGATGATATCCATAGGTCAAAATATCAGCTCTGGATCACCTTCATCTGGAACTCACAAACACAGGAGAAAGGCAAATCCTTTCCTGTATAATTATAATATTGTAGGTCTCTCACTTTCAGGTGCACACAATTCCTAATTGATGCAATAGCCTTCTTATTTATTAAGTGATTGAAACAGGTTGCTGACCCCAAATCCGAAATACATTTGTTCTAAATAGTTTTACCATTACTGAGATTAGGTCACATAAAACAGATACATTTTTAAATAACTGGTCCTTTATTTTTAAATAACTGGTCCTTTTTTAATAGAAGTATATATTTCCTAGATGTTTTAACCAAAAGGGGAGTGAAATTTACCAGACCATGCAGGTATCAAACCTACAAATTTAATCATATTATTCTCAACAGTCACACAGATGTTTACAAAAATAATTGGGACAAATGGATGTGTCAATAGTGAAATAAGATCTTTGCATTTCAATCCCTGTCCTTCCAATCAGTGTCTTTCATTAACTACTCACCTCTCTGAGCTTAATCTCTAATGTTTAGCACTGGCAGCAAAGAGGCCCAAGGTAAGAGTAGATGCTCAGTCAGGACCAGGATGCCTCATATTTCATACAAAAGGGGACTTGACTTCCCTGGGGAGATATGTGAGAAGGAGAAAGATTCCATTGGACAAAATTGTTCCCTTGTGTCCTGTCTGGTACCAGGAAAAATTGGATTAAATAGTTTCTGATGGCTTAATCTAGGCTAAGATTTCAATGATCTGTATTAACTTCCATTAATCATGTAATTATCTTTCCATTTTGTAACTGAATTTACAACATTTTAAGCTAATGGCTTCTAGAGTCTGTAAAGCCAAAGCTAAATATGACCTCAAAGGGTCACTCCTTCTCTTGGTGAGATATCAAGTCCATCTGCTGAGAATTATTTCCCACTTGATGTGCAGGAAAGATGTCCACAGAGACACCTATACCACATCCAAGGCAGAATGTCAATGCATCCTTAATCTGCATAATTCAACATAGGAAGCTTTCTAAATACTCTACAGCTGGCCCAAGGGCAAGTATAAATTATTAAAGACAGTCAGATAAATTTTAAAGTAATTATTTTTAGATAGAAGGAATAGTATCTTATGGAAACTATTTCATTCAGAACAATCAATAATACAGATCAAAAATAATACTCATGTGTTGCCAAGTGGGGAAAAGTATAAAGCAACTCAATAGCATTCATTTGTATAATATGAAAAAGGAAATGTAAAACTCCCTCCATCCTCAAAGGCCCCCATAGTTTTTTTTTTTTTTAATTAGACTGAGAATAAATCCAATTTTTCCATGCTAAAGACAATCACTGGTTATACACAGAAAATGCTATACCTTATATTTTCTGACAATTCTGCTTGGACAAAGACTGTGCGATTTTGTCCCTTGTTCCTTGTTTCAATTAGTGTGTGAATTTGCATCCCCTTTTTCCTATCATTTCTTATGATTTACCCTTGATGTGAGTTCTCCTGACAATGCCACCAGTATATATGTTATGAGCTTGGCCACCAAGTGCAACCATGACTGGTGGCTACCTTAAAAGTCTGAGTTCCCTGAACATCAACCAAGTCTTATTTCATTTAAACTATACAAAGAAATGATACTGAGTTGCAAAGTGACACTGTAATTGGACTAGGTAGTGAAAGTGAACAAGCTAGGAACACATTTATTGGGTTAGTGAAATCTACTAGTTGTCAGGCATGGGAAGAGGGAGCTGGTATTAATCATGGAGCATATTAGAAGATGAAACTCTTCAACAACGAAGCATTGCCTCTTCTTCTCATTAAAGCTTCCATCTCTCCTCCCATCCAAATTTTAAAAGACCAGATCCTAAGTATCAAGTGTAAGCAACCTTTTATACAAGGGACACCTAGATGCGTCGGATGTATAGAGCCGCTGAAAACTTGAAGAGTTTACATCCTTGTGGTCACCCAACAAAAACATGTCAGGTATGAAGTGGAATGTGGATTATTTCCTATTCTTACCCCATAAGCCCACAATGTGATTGAGCTTCAGAGTGTCACTTTTTATAACACAATCACAGAGGGAAAATAAGCTCCCAAAAAGGAAAATGTAATCCTTTTACTGTTATTGTTATATATACCTTCAGAAAATTTGTGGAGTGTTCCTAGATATAGAAGAACTGGCAGGAGAAGGACTGGTGGCATGAGGCTGAAGAGCGGCTGATAAGGAGTTTCAGGATTTTGGAACATAGGCATAACCTTTTAAAATGGTTAGTTCATCGATGTTGTCCAGTTGTATTTGGAAATTCAATTACTGGCTGGCTAACAGTAAATTTCATCTCCACATAAACATCAAATTAGAAAATCCTTAAAATGACCTCCTATGATTGACAAGAAAGACCTGAGTCATCTCGCCTTGTGAGGTCCACATATATATATGCTCCATCATGGCTTTCAAAACATTTTGGTGTTTCTACATTCTTCAATATATGGGAATCCTCAAAAACTAGAATGACTTGGGTGCTGTGGACCTCCTGAAGATCTGCAGAGGTATACTAGTCATTATAGATGGCTTTCTAGCTGAATCATGAAAACTGTGTTCAATACCATCACACAAGAAATGAACAAGTCAACAAATACATAACAGCTGTCCAACATCTGCTCAAGAACATGATGCTTACACTCATTAGGAAGCATTTTCCTGAAATATCACTCAACTGTGTATAGGTCCACATAGAAAGAAAGTACTCCTACTGTAAAAATCAAGTTCAGTGTTATATCTCCTTGATTATTTAAAATATAAGTACAAGGAAAACAAAACAACAACTTCATGGAAAAGGAGTAAAGAAAATTCAAATCAGTTTATATTTATCCTTTACCAGTCAATTTGAAGAAAATAAAACTACTACTTTTACTGAATGCTTAGTTTTATGATTATAAATTGTACTCTGTCCCTAGTGGATGGAGAAAACAGTTCTCTACATTTTTCTTTTTCTACCCTTTCAACACTAACGAGAAAATTAGCTCACGTGCATTCAATACCCAATATGGTTCCATTCCTAGTTATATGCTTTGCCATACAGCAAAAGCTCTAAATTGCTCACTTACTGAGCTGATCACATGGAGGGCTGAACTACATCCATTAATGAATTATTGTATTGCTTGAGGTCTGCTTAGAGCTACCTGATTTTGGAATTAATGGCAGAATAAATCTTAAAAGGAAGGCCAGTAAATTTTAATTTTATGCATATTACCTTTTGAGCAATATATTATTCTAACACTGGTTTTGCTATAAATATCTTATTACTACCAAGTATCAAAGGAGTTCAAAAATATCTTTCAATATACTTAATATTACAAACTTAAATGAAATTAAAATTTAATTTACACTTTTTAGGATAGAATCACTGTCGCTAATTTACTGGAATAAAACTTAACATGAACAGATGCATGTAATGCTTACTAAACCATGAAGGAGAAATCATTTAATTTTTACTGGAATTGTCAAAACAATTTTACCTTTTTCCTTTAACCAACACAAATAGCACTCAAGCAAAATAATACTAGCCAATAAATTTAATCTTGGGAAAAACAAGATATTTATTAAGGGGGAAATCCTCTTTTATAGACATGTTTGTACTTTGAATATCTCCTTTATAAAATCAGTAGTGTTTCATGTCACAATAAAAATTTAAAAATGAAACTAATGTATATAATTCACAATATTTAAACAAAGACCATTTTTTTGTGGGTTTTAGAGATCAACAAAGCTACCTTTTTGTGATGATACAAAGAAAAATTTTTTCTAAATTGGGTTTTTTAAGAGACAGGGATTAAGTAACTACTCTTTTGGTTCATGGGAAATCTAAATGATGTTCTTTATGAACAAGTAACACCAAACACTAAATTTCACAATGGCCAATATAGAATGGGGTGAATGGAAGGAAAGGGGTAGAAGAATGAATGATTGCCAGGTCCTTTGCAATCTTTTTGCTATGCACATTTAGGGGAAAGACTTCCAAATAAATCATCATTTACCTTCTCAAGATAGAGATATGGTAACTTTTTCCATTCACTATTTTTCCTTCTGTTTTATGGGTTTTGTAAGTTGAACTGAATTTTTTTTTTTTCTCAAAATTCTACCTGATTATTTCTTCAGGTTTATTTGGCCTTTTAAAAAATATATTTTAGTGGGTTTTGCCTTTTTTTTTCAAGTATCTCTTTTATTTTCTAACAGCATATTAGCATAAAACTAGAGCTTTAACAATTCAATGCAAATAATTAATGAAGTAAGAGGTTTATATATCTTTCTCACCTTGTCTAAATGCAAGTAGTCCAGATTAGTGGGGCAGATCTCTTTTCTATGCCCATTTAGAGTACCATGTCCTAACCAAGCCTTTGATTCCCCATCCCTTAGGACATTGTCAACATGTATATAGTTAAAGTCAGGTTGGTGAATATCTGGGCTCCATCCAAATGTGAAGGGCCAACAGAGGCAGTGACATATCACTTCCACTCACATTTCATTTGTGAGAACCTAATTACGTGACCTCATCTAATTGCAAAGGGAACTGGAAATGGAATCAAGCTAGACAGTCATATATCCTATACTTCTACTATGTGAAATAGGTGAAAATTAATTTTATAGATATCTAGCCATCTCAACCATGACATGAAACATGAAGATATATACTATAATCCCAATGTTTCCAATATAAAAAAATGTAAAATTGCTTATTTGACTCTATTATTTCTTTGTTTTTCATTTATTGTGGTATGTTTTCCCTTGTGATTTGTGATTTTTTATTGTGAGCTTATGTTCTTATTCTATGAGAATGTATGGTTTATGTCCTATAAGAAAACAGTTTTGTGGGCATGTTTTGAGGCCTATGTTGAAGCTGAATTCTTTCAAACATGAAATGTATTTGTTTCTGCCTACCAGTTCTTAACAATTTTTTACCAAAAGTATTCGCTTACACTCTGGTTGAATGTCATTGGCAAATTTCTGTGTTGGTTTCTTCTGTACAGTGCACCTAACTCCAATTTTTACTGCTCTGAGATTGCAGCCCTTCTAGGTCTCACCTTGAGTCACTCATGGACTCTATCTGTTGGTGACATACACCATGAAGCCGTCAGAGTGGAGATTTGATGGATTGGCAGAGACCATCGTGTTTCATAGTGCCACTTTACCCTTACAGTCTTCTTGTTAATTTCTAGCCTCTACAGATTCCTTGATTTTGTGCAAGCTTTGCAATGCATTTAAATTTAGAAAATGATTATTTTATGCATTAACCAGAAAACATTATTGAGAAGATTGAGATTTCTGGTCCCAAATATCACTTTATGTGACAATCATTAAAATGATTCTAGAGATCATCAAAAAAAAAAAAAAATGAGAGTTGCAATCATAAACCTAGCATAATTCACTCCTGAGTCTTATCTACTGTGTGTACCCAGAGTTCTGATTTCTTCATCTTTAAAATGGAGAGAACAATAACCATCTTACCAACTCAGAGATTTATAATGATTATCAATAGCAGAGTTCTGCAAATTCTCAATGTTATGAGCTGGAATAAAGACCAAGAGGAACCCCACAAGCGTAGAACATGCATATGTCAATAGGTAGAGACATGTCAAAATGCAATGATTTACAAAAGCCCTTTTCTTGGTATCTTCCACAGACCCTCCCCCTGCTGAGCTGGCTCTCTAGTTATTGGTTTCACCTGTGAACAGTTCACTGCCACTGCTGACTTCACCGAATATCTTCTTTGTACTTCCATCTGCATTTTATGTGAACTCTGGAGCGATTATTTGCTAATATCAACAGTGGTGCATAGTCTAGGAACATTTATAGCTCCCCTGCTTGGCTTAATGTTTCTTACTTGGTTCCATAATATTATTAATAGTCACAGGGTACAATAAAAGAAAATTAAGTGTTTATTTTGTTTAGGCTTTAGCCACTTTACCTACAGCCTTTTTCCATTACATTTGCACATAAATGAGCATATGCTACATTTTTTAGATGCAAATCAGGTTTAACTTTGCTAATCATATAGTTTCCTTTCTGATAGTCTTCCAGGCTAGTTTCAGAGTTACTCCAGATGAATGTATATTATAGCAAATGAAGAAATGGCCATGTGGTAGATGTTTGCCCTTTTGTATTTACTAATAGTTGTTTTTGCAGAATAACTATATTTTAAAATCCAGTGTTACTCCAAACATCCCTTTGCAATTCCAGAAGCACTTATGTTAAATTTTAAACAGAAGTCTACTATTCAATTTCAAATAAATTACTAATAAATAGTTGGGAACAATTGCCAGGAAATATGTAATCAAAGGCATGAGAACCACTTCAAATTAAATATCCTGGGACAAAGTTTTGTCATTAAAGGGGCCTCACATCTCAGTATGAGACAAGTAAGTGGGTGTCCAAGGTCAACACAATGAGTTTATTCCATGTTGTTTGCTTTCTCCACCACCTCCTAAGCAATGTCCTTCTAAATGAAGTGTTTGCTCTGTCTTGAAAAGACAAATTAATATTTTACATGGCAAGAGCTCCTTTATTCCTTGGTGGGATATTTCTAACTTGATTTATAGGATGGTGTTTAAATGTTTAAAAGCTTTTGTAAGGCAGGCTTTCCATCGATTAAAGAATTTAGTTTCCCTTGAGGTTCTTGCATCAGATATTATCTCAGAAGGCTTACTTCCAAGGATTTATAATCCAATCTCTTCCTCATGTTAACCATATATTTCAGTGAGCATCCCATTGGACCATGCTTAGGGATTTCGGCCCAGCATCAACATGTGGAGTGACTCCAATAGCACAGTTGAGCCTGCTTTTTCCATCTCCCCATCACTGGACTCATGGTCTTACAGACTCTAGCCTGCTCACCTGGCAATATGTATGAGACCGCTGGGGCTTCAAGAAATATCTCACAGTTTTAACAAACAGATTATTCTGAACAGGAAGGCAGACAGTATTCCAAGAAAATCTATATAAAATGAACTAACATTAAATCTAATGTAGATAACTCAAAAAAAATATGAATTCACTTCTATATAGCACATAGTACAAAAGACTCTTTTCCTCAATATTCCATTTCATCTTTACTCCATTATGGAGGCATTATGGTGATGCGCATTTTATTGCTGAAGGAACTGAGTCACAGAGATGTGAGGGTACTGGCATAGAATGCAAACCCAGGTCTGTCCCGATTCCAAGATCAAGGTCTTTCTTCTTTACCAGGCCATCAGACATCCAGAAACACCATGTGCAGCCAAGCCAAACACTGCTGTCTTCCCTGGAACCTCAACCCCCCTCCAATGCACCCTTCATGGCTTCTTCCAGTCACACTTCAGTGTATCAAAACTCACCCTTTCCTCATGCCCCTTGGTTTTGGAATCCTATCAATAATGGTCATAGACACTACCACTCCTGCTACTCTTCCTCCAAAAGTTACTAAGATGAAAACAACACAAAATGTAGTTCTGGTAGGAACTTCAGTTTTCCCCATTTTATCTAAAAATCCAGTTGTCAAATGCTATATCAATCCCCTTCTAACTAATAATTTATATTAGGGTTTGATTTTATGCCTTGCTTTCAACAGAAAGGTATTTTCAACGCCTTGAAGTAATTTCCTCAAACTTTCAGTGTATCTTTTCCCCTTCTGTAAAGTACCCTAAGTGCTATTAGAATAGCTGTACTAAAGTCCTCCAGAGTTTTGCCGTCTCCCTAAACAGTGCTACTCATCCTGTGGTTTAGTCAACTTTTTGAAGCTCACATGATGATCAGGAAGCAGAGAGAGACTAAACTCACCAGATACAAAATATATACCCGAAAGGTATGCCCCCAATGACCCACCTCCTCCAGCCACACCCTACCTACCCTCAGTTCATCTCCATCAGGGGATTAATTCACTGATTGACTTAAGGCTCTCATAACCCAGTCATTTCACCTGTGAATGTTCTTGTATTGTCTCACAAATGAGCTTTTGGGGGACACCTCATATCTAAACCACAACATCCTGGAAAGGAGGAGATAGTAAAAAGGCCTTCATACAAAAAGCCCTGACTTCTTGATCAGCCTTGTATCTTGATAACTCACAGTTCAACCCTCACCCCACACTCTGGCCATCCTTTCCTAAGACACATCCTACTTCCTCTGTTTTTTTGCAGGATTTTTGAAGACTTCTCTTATTTCTAAATCACTGATAAACTAGTACTCATCCTTTCAGCCTCAGCATATAAATGCCACACCGACCTTGACTGGGCCACCTAACAAGTGACTTTTTCTGTTTCCACTTCACACTCTGTTAGAGAGTTGTTCCCAGTCCTGTGGAATTCTTTGCTCATGTGTCTGTCTCCACATTATGCTGCAAGATGGGCAGGAATTTTCATCTTTATTCCCAGCATCTAACATAGTACCTAGGTGTACAAGAATTCAGCAAATATTTGTTGAACGAATGAATGAGTAAATGAAACAATGTGTAAATGCATTCATGGGAAGGGCAAATCTGAGACATGGGAAGAAAGAGAAGAGGAGGTAAAAACTTGGGTGCCACTGTGTCATTGCCATCAGGTTAGTCTGGACTCAGGCTTTAGTTTAAGAAAAGATCATTGGAATCAGACCCTCTCTACCACTTATACCAGTGTGGCAGGGAAATTTGATTTTTTCGTCTGAAGAATGGGGTTAATTATAAAGTGATATGGCACTATCAAATATTTATAAATACTCAGAATAGGACCTGGCACACAGAAAGCACCACAATCCCACTCCTGTTGCCAGATGCTCATATCATGGTCATCACCATCATCCTCAAGGCCTGCCACAGGAAACTCAGAATTGCAATCATTGGTCCTAAAATATGTTCAGCTCAATCTCCAGCTCTTTACTTTTTTATTCAAAGGTTAGAGTCCTCTCAAGCAGCACGCACAATCCCCTGTCCACATTCCCACCCTTCCCTGGGCATGCTCACCCAATCATGGCCTCCAATAGCCACTCTACTCCTATGAACTGAGTGGCTCATGTGCAGTTTATACAGACATACATTTGGATTTATTATAGCTTAAAATTAATGCTTCATGTGTCACTAGTGACGTATTCTTTGAGAAGACTAGAGCCTATGCTAGGAAAATTACCCAGTTATTGCAAACTTGGTATGTCTTTGAAGGAACCTGGTAATGTAGCCATTACCAGTTTCTGCCATCAGGGGGCATGAGTACCTGGGAGGATGGGGGAAATCCAGCAGTCAGGGAAAATCTCCAGCTGGGGTTGGCGGGGATAAACACATAGGCAGATGCTGCCTTTGAGGACCTGCTGACATTGTTTCACCCAGGCACAGATGCTTCAGCCATAAGGTTAATATGGTTTCCACTAAGATTATTATAGGAGTTAAGCTCTTCTTGTCAATCCATTACCCAAGGTGTAATTGATTAGATTCTCCTTCTCTTCTTCCTCCCCGACCCCTGGCCAAATGCTCTCCCTGTGGTGCCCAGAAAGTGATGCAAGCCATCCCTGCCATGCCCTATGAAACTACCTTCCACAAGACTCAAGTTTTAAAGACTGCAAATTACATCTTTGTTTGAAGTATTTGTTGGTAATAAGCACTTATTTATTCTTTCCTCTTTATTTCAACTTAGTGTTCATTATGCATAAATTTAATTGTGCAAACATCTAGAAATAATTATTATAGAACACCATTAAAAAATTCTGAAAGCAAAGATAACATCACCCAAATTGAACAAGGATGGTGTGTTTTTTTATTTTTCTCATCTAAATAATTGTGAGTCAAAGATCTTTGTTCAATGGATTTATTTGTACTATGGTTATTTCATAAGGAATGATTTATTATTCTTTTGCTATCACTTTTGTAGGTCCTCCTCCATCACCTGGCCTTTAAAAAGCTGGGTTCCCCTGTGTTTAAATCATGATCAATTCATTTCTTACACTCTTCTTCTCCCCTAGGTAAGTTCATCTACCATTACCTCCCAAACCATTCTCCAGGCCCCAAACTCATTTTTAATAACCAGCAAAAATACATTCAAATCCCACTGACTCCTGAAATATTTTTCTAATCACTGAACACCACCCTCTCCTAGAAATAACTCTGCCTTCTGGGTGGACATTCTTATGTCCATTCTCATGGACATTCTCAGTCACCGAGTCTTTTAAGTTACCAGCTACTCTAAGAATCTTCCTGGGCTGGGGATATAGCTCAGTTCGTAGAGTGCTTGCCTCACAAGCACAAGACCCTGGGTTCAATCCCCAGCACCACAAAAAAAAAAAAAAAAAAAAAAATCTTCCTTCCTCCCTGTCCAGTAGGTACCAAATCCTCTTCAGTGCTACCTTAGGAACCTCCTTCATGTGCTGGGTTGCTTGTTTTAGTAACTCCCCCTTGGCCACTGCCTTGATCCAGAACTTATCTTTTATTTAAATAATTGTCTGCTAATTGCTTTCCATGCTAATAATTTCTTATCACTGCAGCCAGTCTTATCTTCTTAAAACTCCCTCATTAAAAATTTTATTAGTTTGTTATTGGTTACAGAAGTAGTTGGGAAACTCCAGCATGTATCAGAATCACCTGGAGGGAGCACTTGTTAAATTCGTATTACATACTTGAAAACTGCTAAAAGAGAAGATTTTAAGTATTTTTACCACAAAAGTTAGTTTCTGAAGTAATATATATGCTAATTGGCTTGATTTATCCATTTTATAATATATACATGTAAAAATCATTAGGTACATCATAAACATATATAATTATTTGTGAATTTAAAAATTGAATAAATAATTTGAAATTACCTCACTCCTATCAATTATTTCCCTGTGGTTATTTCTAAGTTTTCAGGAAATAGCCACAGGGAAATAATTGATAGGAGTGAAGTAATTTCAAATTATTTACTATTATTTATAAAAGGAGCCCAAATTCTAGGTTTCTCAGAAAAAACTCAAGAATCTTAGATATTGGGCTAGGGTCGTGGCTCAGTGGTAGAGCACTCGCCTAGCATGTGTGAGGCACTGGGTTCTATTCTCGGCACCCCATATAAATAAATAAAAATAAAAGGTCCATCAACAACCAAAAAATAAATAAATTAAACAAAAAGAATCTTAGATATTTGCAAGGGATTACAAAAATTTAAAACCAGATGATGGCTGAATTAAACATATCTGCATTTGAATACTACTCATGACCCAAAAGTTTATAACTCTAGTTCTATTTCTTATTTAAGACTAAGACAATGGCTATTCCTCAATGTGTGTTTTCTGATTTCACCTCCAACTCCCAGTACACAGGCATGCGCATACAATGGGCCCATGCACAAGCTTAGTCATACTATGACACTTTCTTAAAATTTATATAACAGCATTTATTTCAATCCAACATTTCCATAAATCACTTCCAACACATAGTTAGAAGCTCAAGAGCAGAAACTGGGTCTTACACATTTTTTTGTTGTGATTTCCCAAGGTAGAGCACTCAACAAATACCTATTGAAGGATGGAAGAAAGGAAGATTGACAACAAATTCAGGCAAACTCTCCTCCTAGGACATGGTATGTTGAATTTTTTTCCACATATTATAACTTCCCTTATTTGGACTTCCTCAATGACATGTTAAATTTCTCACCATGAAACTCAAGATTTCAGCCATGCTTTCCACAGATGTACAAAAAACTGCTGAACCAAGTAAGCCAATATAAACACAGGAAGTATTTGGCTAAGGCAGCATTATCTTGGCCTGTCTTTCAAGAGGGAAATGATGGGAGTGATTCATGACAGTGACTAAAGGCATCAGTATTCTCTTATCATAACTCCAAGTAATCTTTCACATGCATGCAATTAATCACAGCATTTAGAAAAGGGAAGATTTATGCATCAAACCAAGAGCCAACTGTCTGCCACTTATTTAATAAAACAAAAGATAAACAGAAAACCAAATTTAAAACAATAAAAATTAATTCTATACTGTTCTTGATGAAGATGAAATCAAACCAGAAAATTCCTTTCTCCTGAAGTGGTTCAGTCTCATAGTCCTACATGGGATTTAAAAACAGTCAAATACAAAGCTAAGGTTATGTGTGTGTGTATGTGTGTGTGTGTGTGTGTGTGTGTGTGTGTGTGTATAAGCTAAAGTTTATATATATGTATATGTACACACACATATATATATATATTTAAAAGTAGTACTGGGGATTGAACCCAGAGTTTTGTACATGCTATTCAAATGCTCTACACTGTGCTACACCTCCAACCCTTCAAATAAATTTAACATGAGGGTATCTTGAGCCCTGACAGGTCTTTCCTAAGAAGAAAAAATTGTTGTTGACGCCATCCTTCGATTTATGCTTTCTGTCTAAAAAAACTTGTTGTGGAGTACAGTGAAAAGTCAGTTCCCTTTCATCTTTCACTAAGCATTAAAGAATGAGGAAAAGATAAAACACTTTGTGATAACTGCAATTTTCTTCAATTATACAATATGACTTCATAACCTGTAAGGCTTTTCATTAACCAGTTTCATCAGTTCTAATCGGACTGTCCTCACCTTGGAGGGTGGTGCCAGTATAATTAAAGCTGCCAATTCTGCTGACAGCATTCACCAGATTCCAGACCCCCTTCTCAGTGGTAGATAAGTCATCAAGCTGCATGTGGTGGACCCAGATACTGTCTGCTTTGCCTTCGCTTTTTAGTAGAGGAGATAATTACCATGCTTTTAATTTACTCTTCATGCATTCTTTTCCTAGAGCCAATGATACTAATCAGTGTAAAAGGAAAAAGTTAAAAAAGGAATTAGCAGTTGAAATTATGTTTTAAAATGTTTCAACAGAGCCATCTGTCTTTGATTTACCTTTCCTATTCACATTGAAAATCTTTGTGCCCTTATAAAACATTGATTTTTATATCATGGATTAATATTTTTTTTAAGAAAATACATCTGACTTCCCAGATTCTCTAATAGAAAGTGCCTAAATCAATAAGGTAGTTGCAGAAGATGCTCTTAAAATTACCTCTTCCCTTTAAAAACACTTTCCCATTGTGATGGAAGGTAGGATTGCAGTTCATGCCATGGTCCCCTACTTGAAACACCTAGGCTTCCACAACAGAATCCAGCCAATCTCATTCTGTGCAGTGGTACCTTCCTGTGCTTCCTCTTTTGTTAGTCATCCTTAATACTTTTTCCCAAAGCACTTTTAAATCAGAGAGCTATTTAAGGAGAAACATAAGGTTGGGCTGAACTATCCTAGTTGGCAAATACCTTTTCCAAATCTGTTGAGCAAGAGGATCTTAATTCTACTTTCTTGGCAGAGCAAAAAAAGCAGTGAGGAGCACTGACTCTAGACCAGTGGCCTGACTTCAACAGAGTTGAACAGAGATTCAACAGAATTGGTTGCTCTTGATACGTGTTCAAGTCTGACCATTGCCCTTAGCATGACTATAGAGAGTAGTAACATCTATGGCCGATCTATTTTCAGCTTAATCATCCTCTTTCATCTGCCCCAGGAAGAATAATCTCCTCTCAGTGTCCTGCCCATGACTTACATGTCTTCCACTTAATTACTAAGTTTTATGACACGTATATAACAGTATTTTCCATAAGCAATCACCTATCATTCAGTTGCTCAAGGATATACATTATACTTTGAAAACATAGAGGAAAATTACAGACTCTGACACAAAGAACTAAGTCTTCAAAATTTGTTTTCAAATCCATTTACTCTTTCAGACAGAGATTTTTCTCCGCGAATCTCACCCAGTTACAATCATGCTAGCAAGCCCCGCCCGCCTCCCGCCGCAAACTTCTCCTGTTGTAATAGTTAATTTTGCAATATTATACATGTTCCTTACTCATATTCCTGACATTTTTCCTTGCACTTTTTCCTAGCAACCCTATTTGATATGAACTCTTCAAGGGCAATGGCCTTTGCTTTCTTTAAAAATTCCTCCAACAATTGGGCGTGGTGGCACACAATTGTAATCCCCCTTACTCAGAAGGCTGAGGCAGGAGAATTTCAAGTTCAAGGCCAGTCTCAGCAAGTTAGCAAGATTCTGTCCCAAAATTTAAAAAATGAAAAGGACTAGGGGTGTGGCTGAGTGGTAAAGTACTCCTAGGTTCAATCCCCATTACAAAAATAAAATAAAACTTCCTTTAACAGATGCAAGCCAAACTTTGGAATTGGAGTCAGTAACTCCATTCACCACCAGAGGAAACTTGACCCTTTCCAGCAACCCCTTGAAAGCTTGGTTTCTTATCATTAGGTGGGGATTATCATGCTACCTGCCCTGCCGTCTTATATGATCAAATAAATGATAGCTTTCCAGGACACTTCTTAAGCTGCCAAGTCTCACACAGACACTGTAGCAATTATGCTGAATAAATACTGCTGACAGAAAAACCAGCAAGGGTTTCAGATAAGACAAACAGGATATGGTTTCACCAATTCTACCATCATCAGCTACAATGCCTTTCAAGTTGTCTTCTCTGAGGATGTAGCTCAGTGGTAGAGAATTTGGGTAGCATATGCAAAGTCCTGGGTTCAATCCCCAGCATGGTGAACAACAAATAAAATAAAAGTTATCATCTTTTAAAGGGTTGGGGGTATAGCTCAGAGATAGGGTACTTGTCTAGCATGCAGGAGACCCTGGGTTCAAGCTCCAGAATTGAAAAAAAAATTATTTTCAATCTGCATGAAGAATCTGGAGTCTGAAACCTAAATGTGTAAGGATTAGGGAGTTACTAGAGATGCATAAAGAAGAGCTGGTACAAGATTTTGTTAACGCATGCTGGGACTGCAACAAATGGAAAACCCACATCTAAAGCAGGGAGTTGGCACTAGATCCAGCTGATTGCCATCATGCAGAAGAGTGAGCCTATGCTCATGCAAAGCTGTAATCCATATTGTTATAAATATCCAGAACTTTAAATCATTGGTCTTTAATTCACTTCAAATACATCATCCATGAATATGCCATGTGTCACCAGAGTTTACAATTTGGGGCTCAAGATTTTTAGCAATTCAATTTGTAAGAATAATCAACAAGTGTCTTTGAACTCCAGTGAGAACTAATTCATGACCAATTTTGTTTTGTTTGGGTTTATTTTTGGAGATATTGAAAACAAGTATAAGAGAAGAATGAATCAAAGGAAGGGAATGAATGATTTTCATGCCCCTAGCATTTATTCAGTTTCTTTACCTACTTAATCAGTATAAGGTAATAATTATAAATTTACAAGATGATTACTATTTTCATAATTTTGCTAAAAAAAAACAAGTTACAAGTTATTGGCCCAAGAGCACATGACAGAACTAGTAACTGGTGAAACAATCATTTTAATTCATTCCTAGTTAATGTCAAAACACATGTTTCTCCACCATGGAAGGGAACTTAATCAAAAATTAAAGGCCTTAGGCTGAGGTGTGACTCAGTGGTAAATGCTGCCTACAATATGTAAGGCTCTGCGTTCCCTCCTTGGCACTGCAACTAATCAATCAATCGATCAATCAATCAGTATTAAAAATAAAGACCTAGAGAATAATTGAAGCTACACGGTAGTGACACCATAATAAGATGAAAGTCAAAGAGAAAAGAGGAAAGGAAATGGACCTTTTGAAAATAAAACAGAGACCAGAAGACCAAAGGAAGGGAACCAGGTAAGGAAGGAGGGCAGGGAAAGTTGGGTATGGGGGAATGAAATGGACAAATTATTCGTTGTGCATATATGAATATATCACAGAGAATCCTGTTATTATGTGTAATTATAATGTACCAAGAAAAATATTACCAAAAACAACACTTTAGAAAAAGAAACAAACTGGTGAGGCAGATGTCATTCTGAAAATTAGCATAGGAGGTGAGCCTTGTGCTAGTTAAGATTTCACTAAGAGGAGGACAAGCATCAGTAAAAGCCAGGGTGAATATGAGCATCTCACCAGGTCCTAAGAAAGTTATTTTACTTTATTTTTCCCCCTTTATCTTGCAACAAACACCTTTTAACTTAGTTAAGGAGAGTCTGTTGGTTTTGTGTGACTAGATATTCACCCACTTTTGGTAATAGCACCCGTTCTGTCTTTCCTTTGAGGAACTGTCCTGTCCTGCCATTATACTGTCCTGAGGCTTCTGGATACTGTAGATAGAGCCCCTGTACAACAGCATGCTCATTCATGCAGAAACTGGAAGTAAGAGGGACTGGACTCCACAGAGGCAACACAGTTCTAATGGTATCCCTTCAGCTCTACTCTTCAGAAGGTGCTATGTACATTAGCCACCATGCTCACAGCAACACACCTTGGCATGCTCTCTGCCTTTTCCAATGTACTCTTGCTCATTATCTACCCTACTCCCCAGAATCACATCCCAAATGAACTGCCTATTCCATGCACTTGACCGGGGGAAATCCAGGTTAAGACATTTCTTCTACCAAGAGTCCAAAACTGTCCTGTTGCTCATCCATCCCCAAACAAGACCATTTAGTTTTTTATCTGCTTGACTCACTCTACTCTTCTAAAATCTTTCTTTCTTCATTTATAATAGCTGGTGTACATTTCTATTTCTTTTATCAAATCATTTCAAATGTTCCTATATTATACTATTGGATAATATAAGAAAAGTTCTGCACACATAAAAGTATATAAATCTTGCTGAAGATCAGTATAGCTATTGCTTTGGATGGCAAGAAATTCTGAAACATCTGACAGTATTATTAAATGACTCTGGAAAAACAAACATTATGGATGGGCTGTACAGTCATCTGGCAGTAATTCATGGTGTTTCTGCCAATGCCCACACCTGGCATGATGAAGTGCTGAATTTCAGTACTGCCTGGGCATCTCTGACTAAGACTCTTATGATTTTTTACCTTCTCTATTACTCTCACCTATCAATTCTCTACTTCACCTTTTGTTGGTTCTCATTTGAGACCGATTCCTGTGATACAGGAATCCTTGGGGAAAAACATAAATGACTTTCTATTTCTCCAGGGAGGAGCTGCTGAACAGATGCAATATTCAAATTTACATCTTAGTTTTACAAGACACAATTAATCCACTAAATCATGCAGTTTTTCATTGCCACTTCAAATAAACAAGTTAAATAATTATTAAGTCCAAGTATGTCTATCTCTTAAGATTCACCTATCCATCTATCTATCTAGGTAATTAGCCAATGTCTTCCTTCTCCCACCTCCCTCCCTCTCTCTTTCTCTTTCTTTCCATTCCTCTTTCTTTCATCAGCTGTCATTCTGTAATCTATCATTCTATCTATCTATTAAGTGGATCTAAATATACAAGTATAGTCCTGAAAAGTGGCTATTTTTCTAAAAATCTGCATCCCAAATTGCAACTAGAAAATCTGCATTATTATAGTGCATCTGGTCCTTGTTAATTCTTAATCTGTTGTATCTTTTACTGTCATGATTTCACCAGATGTGGGAGTCTATCTCATAAGTTAATATCTTACATAAACTTCTCTAAAGAATTGTTGAAACAAACTTGAGACTCTTTGGCTCCCAACCCCTCTCTCCACACAGGAGCAGTCTACATCTAGTTGACCAAACGCCAAGAAGGTTATAAAAATCTACTGACTAAGAAACTCGCAAATGCATCCAAGGTTCCCCTCACCCTCTCTGAGTATGTGTGTTGGATTAACAAAGAAAAAAATACTAAAAATAATCCAAAATTTTATTAAAGATGAACTGATTTCTGAGAACTTTGCCAATACTTTGAAAAAATTATTTTTCTCTCTTAAAATAGAACCACAAGTTTTCTTTTCAACTGTGGGTTCCAAAATAGAATTTGCCATTTGGAAAGCTTATTGAGACCTTCTAGAACAGTGACTTCCAAAAATAGCTAATTGTCAGAATCACCTAAGAGATGTTTAATAAAAAAAAAAAAAAAAAAAAAGAAGATTCCAAGGTCCTACCCCAAGTCTATTGAAGTAGAATCTTTGGCAGATAGAAACTATTTTCTCTGGTGATTTTAATATTCAGCCAGGTTTGAAAACCAAGGCTAATGTCTTGAGTCTGAATAGTGAGTACTGCCTTAGAGTTAACATTTTAGTGCCTGTGAATATACTTATATTCTGTTAATTTCCTTCAGATATATGTTTGGGGAAAAAGGCTTGAAGGGGAAATCATTTAGCCATTATTTTATCCAAATCCTCCACTTTGAAAAAGTCCTTCAAATAATTTAACAAGGTCCTCCAATGACAGATTTGTCCACCAGCATTCAGACCCTTTATTATTGTAGTTCTGTTTGTTCTTCTATTGAGCTGTACCTCCAAAAGCGTGAGGACAGGCCTGAGAAGATGGGAAGTTATTTCCATCCTGGCTGAATCATCAGGATTGAGTCAGAAAACTGGAAAGGACCAACAGCAGCCATCTGGTCCAACCCCAGCTTCATGTGGTTGTGATTTGCTTCTAGGAATTTCAAATCAGACAGAGTACATCGCTGGTATTTCAATATCCCAATGGTGAGTGAATTCATCCTTAAGGCCACCTGGTCCTGCACTCCAGCCAGCATGTCCTGATTCCCAATGCAGGGAAAGGATGCCCCCCACCAAATCACTCTTTAAAACAACATGGGTTAATCCTATGGGAACATGGTACCACGAGAATCCTAAACAGCATCATGAAATCTTTATAGTTGTCCCAACACTGCCACTACCAATATGTAAACTCAGGCTAGTCATTAATATTCTTGCACCATAGGTTCCTCTTCTGCAAATTGAAGAACTCAAACCCTACCTAGTTTGATACTGTACGTATCAATCATTCCATCACTCATTTAGTCCCTTGCTGAGGCTTTTCCACGTGATGCTGACTTATCTGGGTGCTGGGTAAAAGAAAATGAGAGAAACATTCCCTGACCACAAAGAACTTAAATACATAAGGAAAATGCACAAATAATGAACAAGTATTAATATGTAATTTCATTGGTATCATTTCTGTGAAGGAAGAGAAACATGTGGAGAAAGTCTAAAGGCACTATTTAGGCTCAACTCTCTCCTCATCTAGACAGCACACCAGGATCTCAAAATCACTGATACGTGGAAAGGCAGATGGCTCATGTGTTCCAAGAATTTTCCAAATGGACTGCTTTACCCATCAGTATTAGATTTTGGCAGCTTCTAGATTAACATATTTATGAGAAAGTGTCCAAGTTTGCTTGGGGAGCTATACAAACATCTTCCAAGAAAACCAAAAGGTTTCCCAACATAATGTCAGTTGTCAGCATTATCCCTTGGTTAGAAACTAATGACAAGATCAAAGTCATTTTAGTTGTGGATAGGCATATGAGGTTCACACAGGAAAAGAGCTTTAAGGCCACAAAGTAAGTAATCACTAAGCCTTCTCTCAAGCATACATTTGTTACAAAAGGAACCTAACCTGTATGGATAACATGATCAAACTTATCACTAGGAAGGAAAGGATCTACTTGCTGAATACTGGAGGGAGATGTCAGCTCAATATTAATAAGCTTCATTAAAAGCTATTATATTGCACTTGAATTTGTAACTTTGCACTTGTAACTTTCCAGGTTGTCTCTAGGTCACTTGTCACATATGATATACCAACAACTCTGCAAGGCAGGTAGGATGTTGCATGGTGTCATGTGCCTACCTGAAAAGAAAACTATGGGTTAAAGAAGTTGAATGAGCCACTCCTCAACCCACGTAGTAAATGGGAAGATATGAAGTGCATGTGTACCACATACACACACACACACATAAACACTCACCATAATTTGTATCTTTGTGTCTATACCAAAAATGAGGCATTATAAGAACTGGTAATGACAAAATCCCCAAGGAATAGTTTACATGGAGAGAATAGACTAGGGCTAGTCTCTGATGATTACATAAAAGTATATCACATTCTTTCTAACAAAGTTGAACTGCCTGTGGCTATATTCAGTGCTGAAGTAGGTAGACACCACATGCCTGTTTGCTTGTTTTTAAAGACAAGATCTTAGGTAAGACATTTTAGTTCTTTGATTTCATTTGAAATCCACAATTGTTAGTATTAGCAGTAGCTCCGCCATTATCATTTTTATTATTTCTTTAGGATGAAAAATCAACTGCAAAGTTGGTCATATAACAATGATGACAAACTAACTCTTGCTCCATCACCCAAGGTACATTCTTGATAATCCCTTATGAATTTACCTGCAATTTTAAAACCCTTAGCCACACAGTCTGAAGCAGAATCAGATATTACTCTGGGCATTCTGCACACGTGAATAACAGAAATCAGGTTCTGTCAGTTGAATTGACCTCATTAGATGATTAGAAATTTTGATTCTATAATAGATGAGGAGTGAATTCTAAAAAAAAAAAAAAAAAAAAAAAAAAAAGATCTTTTCCTCTGAGCAGTTACACAAAAGGCCAAGATTTGACGTAATGAAATAGGGTCAGGCATTATGAGAAACTCCTTATTGTTTTTGTTCTCTTAAAACAATTAGGAATCCATTCACTATAATCATTGATGGACACCAGTTCATTCAATGGGTCACTGTGCTTCCTGTAATTCAGTCTTCCCACACTTTTTCACAAGGGCTGTCATTGGCTGGGACCCTCTTTGGAGGAGACAAGCCCTTGAAGAAACAATGACTACAGATTTTCTGAATTGCACCCTGGAAAACACAGCCCAGCATGTGGCAGGGGTAAGAGGTAGTGCCCAGCCCTACATCTTTGAAAGCATGGCTTAAAAATAGCCCAGAGCACTTTCCTGTTTGGAGAACTCAGTAACAGCTGTTCATAGCCCACATTTCTTTCATACCTCCCTCCTGACCACAGAGAAAATACAACTAGCATTGCCTGTAGAAATGGACATTATTCAACTTTCATGCGCCTTCAAAAATAGTACAGGAAGAGTCACAGACACAATGGAGGGAAAAATGAGGAAAACTTAGAAGGAATAGAGAGAGTAGGGAGGAGATACTTTGAAACAATGAGAAATTTAAAATAAGCAGGGAGGCAGGAAAGAAAGGGCAGGATTTGAAAAGGTTGCCTCTGAGACATGGTATGAAAAGGGCACCACAGTAGAATCATAAAAATCAAGGGGATTTGGGGGGATCTGAGGCTAATTAACTGTGTTTTCTCGAGGTTGCCCCTTAACATTTCCAAGCCTCTACCATAAAATTGGTGGTGGAAATAGAGCTAGCCAGTCTCTAAAAATCTGTTCTACTTCTAAAAATGTTTTATTATATGGAAGTATAGAGAACGTGGACTAGTAGGAGGGAAGGAGTTGGGAAGAACATGGATTTACCCTCCTAATGTCTAAGAATTAGTCCCCTGGCAAGGGCAATAAGTGGTCTGAAGATAAGGCAAACTGACATGCACCAGGCTTCATGGTCACCTCTTTCCCCTATCCTGGGGGGGCTTATGAGGATGGTGAAAGAGCTGTTCTACCCACATACCAAAGCCAATGCCCCTAGGAAACCACAGGGTCCATTTCTCAAAGACCTACAATCACAAAATTCCCTCCTGTCTTTCAGTGCCACACATTGGTTCCTTCCAAAGGCTTAAAAATTCAAGATGGCAGAATGCATGACTTTTGACCATAGGTTATATAGCAGGGGATAAAGAGGTCAGATCTGGAATTAGATAGAGTGGTGTTCTCAACTGTGTTCCTAACTCTAAGCACTAGATCTGTAATCCTTGGTAAATTGTTTCATTTCTCTCTGGGCTTATTTTTTAAATTTTCCAAAATGGAGATAAAATGGCAGTTCTGAGTAATAATTGTGGTTATCAAAGTGCATGACCTAGAATAAACACTTGATATATATTATCATGTGTTAAGGTTATTTTCATGAAATATTTCACTTACATAACTTGGAGAAATGTGTTTTGTTTGTTTTCCCGAGGACCTTTAATCTCCTGAGTTATCCTTTCATCTTTGATGAAAAAGACAAAAATCAAAAAATCAAAACAAACTAAACAAAAACCTTATAACATGAACTGGTCAAGTAGCAGTTGAGTGAACATTGATTAAAGCTCTATCAAGCATCCAAAAATCAGTGTTAAGCTCCTTGTGGGGATCACTTAGTGACTAAATCTAAATACTTTAAAGCAGGACTCCAGCTTAATAGAGCTCCCCAGGGCAGCAAATGCAAATCTTTCCATTCCAGTCTAAGCATACGTAGTATTTCCCTTACACATCTACCCTCCCATCTAAATAAATAAATATAATAAATATACAGACAGTCAGATATAGCATATCTTTATTTTGACCCTCTCATAAGAAGAAAGGAATTTTCATTGATTCTGCTGTGGTTGAACTTTGCTAGAAAATTAACTAACGATAAATAGAAACTACACACATATGCACTTATCTGCAGTGAGGATTCTAACATGCATGTCAGCTTTCTGGCAGATATGGGGGAGTCAGATTATCTAAAAAGGGTCCCCAAGGACAGATCATTCTAAGTGAGGGGAGACTTGGAATCATTGATACTCAATTAGGTAAAATGTTTAAATTTGGTTACATTGGGGATCATTCCTGCTAGGGGAAAAATACACAATCTCCATTCAGAAGGGTAACTGAGAGGGTCTGTGTGAAAGCAAGGCTTTGGTAGAACTCCATTTTTACTTTTTTTTTTTTTTTAACTAATTTTCATGTCAAACTCACATTGGCATGGTTCTTAGAGAAAAACAGAATCATAAATTTTAAAGTAGCAAGAAACATTTACAATCTTCAGTTGAACTCCTTCATGTTATTTGCCCACCTAACAAAGATACCTATCTATATTTTCAACCCTGCCATTTTTTTTTTTCCTTGTGGTATTAGGGATTGAATTCAAGGCCTTGTGCATGCCAGGCAAATACTTTACCACTGGGCCATACCTCCAGTTCTCTTGTCTATATTTTGAACTAATCCCTGAATTAACATAAATCTAAGTGCAGTGAAATCACACTGCAACATATGGCTTTGGTGTTTTGTTTTGTGGTAGTGGTTATAGGTTTTTGTTGGACACTAAGTAAATTTATGTAAATGCCCACGGCCTTGGATGCTGGAAGCTTTTTTTTTGTTTTCCAAATGGACATGACAGCAGGTAGTACCACAGAAAATAGAACACCAGGAGCTCAGATTCCATGTGAGTGGTATAAACTGGGACAATCAAAGGTTTAAACCTATGAATTTAACTTCAAATGGGAAATATCCATTCTTTAAAGGGGAGATTTCCAGGGACTTGGTAAAGGTGACTGTGGAGGGTTTGGGACAAAAATAGGCTCAGGTTGCAAATAGAGAGGAAACAGGAGATCTCAAGAGACAGGGCACCTGTCCTACAAATGATCAGGGACCAATCTTGGGTAATCTTATTCTGTTTGACATAGTTTCTCAAATGTCCAATATAGAAGCATCTATAACAGAGCCCTCCCACTACCCAGCATCAGAGATGAAAACCCTGGAGTTGGGTACAGCTAAGTGTTGAGTGACCCTCACTATCACTTCCTGATCAGAATCTGTCTAAGACACATGTCACCAAGAATGGGTAATGGAGAACAATTGTAGTGATATTAATTTCTCAGGATCCCTATGGGAATACCTATTGCCACATGACTCCAAAACTGGTCAAGAAAAGAAACACACGAATCCTACCAACACTGGTTTTAGATTTCTCATTTCTACTGAGTAAGCAATAAAGACCTACTCCATGACAATAACAGTATGTGCAGAAAAGTCCAAAAAAATCACCAAGGTTACCATTAAATTCAAGAGCGTCTCTGAACAAGTGGAGCCTAGGGAAAGAAGAACAGCAAAGGGCAAGGGCGAAAGAACCCATCAGAAATTCAAAACACACTCTACTTAACAGAGAATGTTCTGCACAGTCAATTTGTCAGTGAAAAGGTCCCAAGCTGAGATATGAGTGTTTGCTCAGAAGGAAAGTCAACTGAGGACACTGTAATAGGGGGCACCTTATATATCATCATTGAGCATAAACCATTATTTTTAACACTACTGTTCAGAATGAATCAGATCTAGGCTGCTAGCCCCAGGAACACAGAACCAACACAGTTGACTACAAGTTATTCTGGTGATGGATTCCAAGGAAATATCAACTTTTAGCGAGATCTTTATAGATGCAAACCCTGGCTATCTGCTTTGTGTTCACTGAGTTCATATTCTGAATTCCATGGTTTCTGTGAGGAGCTGAGTTTTTTTTTCCTCAAAAAGAAATGTAGAGAAGACTGTGTACATTCCCAAAATCAGTAGGGAAAAGCAGGAGAATTCTAAGCAGTGGGAATAGGAAAAGAACAGAATTTGCTATTGAGAGAGAATTTGAGAAATTCTCAAACTCACCTCACATTCACCCACAATTCCTTATTCATTCAATAAATATTTAGTAGACATTTATGTTGTGCCAGGCCTGGTTTCAGGAACCAGAGAAATGGTAATAAAGCTGCTCTTGTGGAGCTTGCCACCAGGTGTGCAAGATAGACAGTACACATATAAATAAGTATGTAATGTTATATCAGGGAAGGAAATTGCTGTGGATGAAACTATCACAGAAATTGGGGTTCCTGAGTGCCTGGCCTGAGCTCTTTTACATAAAGCACTTAGGGAAGGCTCTCCAGGAGGTGGCAATTGAACAGAGGTCCCTATAAAATCAGGGAAAAATATTCTGACAAGATGAGAAGGAATAGCTGGCTTTCCTCTTATGCCTGGCATGGACATAATTTAAGGGCTACACAAGATGATCAATATGGCTGCCAAATGGACAGAGGTAAAAGTGAGACAGTGGTTACTTCCTATGGGGTTCAGCATATTGCTTGCCACAAAGGGGCCCACTGTTTGCATGGGTCTGTTGATAAAGGCTTGTGAAAGTTTAATGTGGTTCCTTATAAATATGACTTTTCATACAGTTTTACTGATCCTGTTGTAGACAAGGCTGCTTTTCCAATCTCTTTCCTATATTACTTTCCACAGGAATTCCCACCTCCTGGAAGGTCATCTGTAAGGTCTTCCCAGCCACTCCAGGCCAAATTTCTTGCTCCCTTCTCTGACCCAGCACCCGTCTGAACTGCACTCCCAGTGCACCTGCCTTACCAGTGTCTGATTCTTGGATTTAGTTATAGTTTCTTGTCAGTCCCTCTTGTGGCCAGAGAGGTCCTTCAATAAAATGTGGAATTTGTAATCAAGAAGAATTTAACTCTGATTACAACTTCACCACCTACTACTTGTAAACCAGTTTTTCAATCTCATCTGTACAATGGGGATGATAGCACTAGCTTCTACTCTGTGGTGTGGTGTGTAAAGGATTTGGATAGAGAATGCTTGGTAATGGAAATTGCTGCCTGCCAGTCTCTAGGTTCTTGTGGAGAGGGGAACAGTGCTTGAGATTTTAAGTTATAACCCACAGTAGTATAACACAATATGTTTCTTATCAGTGGTTTTTGATGGTAATTTAACACACTCCAAAGTGCACTGGATTTGGAGTTATAAGAGACTGATTACTTTCTAGGTTCTGTTACTTATCAACTAAATGATCAAGAACAGAAGTCATTTAACTCCTCCAAAACTCAGCTTCCTCATGTATAAAATAAGACGAATTCTGCCAACCTCACAGGGGTGTTATACATAATCCATAAGGTAATACATGAAAAGAATAGAGAATTTCTTGCTCTGGAAGGCTGCGTCTATGAGTTTTAACTCTTAGGGATAGTTATAGTTTGGGATATGAGGTGTCCCCCAGAAGCTCACCATATGAGTCAATGCAAGAAGGTTCAGAGAAGAAATGATTAGGTTATGAGAGCCTTAACCCAATCAGTACATTAATCACCTGATGGGATTAATTGAGTGGTAACTGAAGACAAAGGGGTGTGACTGGAGGATGTGGGGCACTGGGGGCACAGCTTTGGGGTATATATTTTGTATCTGGCGCATGGAGTCTCTCTCTGTTTCCTGATCATCGTGTGATCTGCTTTCCGCTGCCATACTCTTCTGTCATGATGTTCAGCCTCACCTTGAGCCCTGAGGGATGAAGCCTACTGTCTATGGATTAAGACCTCTGAAACTGTGAGTCTTTAAATAAACTTTTCTTCACTTAAAATTGTTTTGGTCAGATCTTAAATCAGAGCAGCAAAAATCTAACTAAAAAAGAAATGAGTACTAGAAGTAGGGTCATTGCTGTGACTAAATTTACCATGTGGTTCAGAAATTTTTGGAGTGTTTTGGAATTGGTCAGGGGAATTTTGAGATGTGTAACAGTTTCAAGTTGAAAATGCTTTAGATTGTTGTAAGTGGAGATTAATGGCTGATTCTGGTGGGAGCTCAGAAGACCAAATGCCAGTAGGACCATGGATAGTAAAGACAGGGCTTAAGAGGGTTCAGAAAGGTGAACTCTATTGGAATTTGGACTAGAGGCCATTTATGTTATGTTCTGGCTAAGAAGTTGTCTGCTTTTTGTACATGTCTGAGATTTTCTGTGAGGCTGATTTAAAAATATATGGACTTCTTAATCTGGTGGAAGAAACTTCTAGACAGCAAAGCATTCAGGCAGTGGCATGGTACTTCTGGCAGCTTTTAGCAAAATTTATTGTGAAAATCAGGAGCAGAAAGAAAAGCAGAAAGATTTGAAAAACTTGGACTTGAAAGGCAGGAATAAAACTGGGGCTAAGGAAATTGTAATTGTTAAAGACATTACTGCCATTAAAGTAATGTTAAAGACTTTGCCCAGAGACAATAAGAAAGATGGCTTGAGAGTATCTCATTAGCTGGTAAGATCACACCCATCTCAGACTCAAGGAAGTAAAAGTAAAAATTCTCTTGAGAAGAGACCATGGGGGCACCCTTCTTGAACAAGGGGTCCTAGGAATTTTTTCACCATGCTCAGTTACCCAGGCACTCAGAAGCTGCTTCAGTCCTGGTCCCTGGGGGCTTGGTTACTACTCAAGATGGTGGCAGACATTGGCATCAACCACGTTGTGCTGGTTCTGCAATATTGCAGGATGCCGGAGTTGGGGGTTCATGGAAGCTTCCACCAAGATTTAAAAGGAAGGCCTTGGAGGCCAGACAAAGGTGCAGCAGGGTCAGAGTCCCTGTGGGAAGCCCCTGAGAGGTGATGTGTGGAGATTTGAGGAGGAGTCAAAGCTGCAGTGGAGCTTCCTGAGATTAAGAAATGCCAGTAATGTGTGATATCATCCTAGGAAAGCCAGAGGAATTGAGCAGAGACAAGCCAACAGAAAGATCACTTGGGCTGCAACCAACAAGGCCACAGAGGTGGTTCTACACAAGTCCTTTGGACAGAACATCAGGATGCCATGTGCCCCAGATGCTGGAAGTAGAGCTACAGGATTTGTTTGCCTACCTGGATTTCAGTGTTGCACTGGTCTTGTCCTTTCTTTCTATACCCCTCATTTTGTGAATGGAAATGTTTATTCTCTACCATTTTATATTGAATATTTGTAAATAGCTTTTAATTTTACAAGAACTTACAATGTAAGATTACCTTGAGTCTCAGAGAAGACTTTGGACTTGAACTTTGAGCAATTTGGAACTATTGAGCCTATGGGGACTTGTGGGCATGGACTTAATGTCTTTTGCATTGTCAAATGAGTGTGAGTTTTGGGGGCCAGGGGTAGAATATTATGGTTTGAATGTGAGGTGTCCCCCAAAAACTCATGCATGAGACAATGTAAGAAGGTTTAGAGAAGAAATGATTGGGTTATGAGAGACTTAACCAATCAGTTAATTAATCCCTGATGGAATTGAGTGATAACTGAAGACAAGTGGGGTATGGCTGGAGGATGTGGGGCATTGAGAGCATCGCTTTGGGGTATATATTTGTATTTGGCAAATGGAGATCTCTCTCTATCTGTCTGTCTGTTGCTCTCTGCTTTCTGATCATCATGTGAGATGCTTCCCTCTGTCACAGTATTTTGCCATGATGTTGAGCCTCACCTTGAACCCCCAGGAATGGAGTCTGCTATCTATGAACTGAGACCTCTGAAACTGTGAGCCCCAAATAAACTTTCTCTCCTCTACAATTGTTCTGGTTGGTTCACTTAGTCACAGCAAAAAAAAGTTGACTAAAACAGTGATTTAAAAAACAAAACAAAACAACTGTTTTGTGAATCCACAGTGCCAAAAAAACGTCAATAGACCAAGTGCTCAACGCTTCTCTGAGATGACACTTTCCTGGGCTGGAAGACCAGGGAGTGGCCCCGGGCCATCTTACTGTTACCAGAACAGAAGCCACAAGGAGAGGCTTAAGGAACATGTGACTCAGCTTGTGGCTATCAGAAGCCAGTGTGTTTCTTTCCAAGGTCATTAGTAACCTCTGCACCCGTAAATCTGACCAACTGCTTTGCATTTGTTTCAGCTTAAGATTTTCTACCTGAAGTAGTCATGTGATGTTATAAATATCTCTCTATGTGGCAGTACAAAGTTGGGTGTATCTAAGGAAGGTGAATGTGCCCTAATAAATGTGCTCAGCAACTTTTTTCAATTCAAAGTAAGACTCTGGCCTTGATGAAACTTAAATTTTGCTGATATTACTTGGGTGTTTTAGAGATAGCTGGATGTATAGCAGTTGAAGAATAAGGTAGGCAAGCATACCAGGACAACCAGTTTATAGGGGAGAAAGAAATGAGTCTGAGTAGAGGGAAAAGGGTGGATAGCTGATAAGTAAAAATGACCACTGGCCACGAGCCAAGCATCTCCATATTATTTGAGACTATCATATATCCTCACCATGACTTTGGCAAGCATGTGAAATCTGGGAAGAGTATTGGTCCTATTAAAATATTATGTAAACCCAGTCTGTGGGCACCATGAAAGCAACAAAATTTTGTCTGTTTTGTTTACTAAAGGGTCTCAAATACTAAGAATGGTGCTTGGTATATAATAGGGGCTCAATAAGTATGAAAATATGAACAAATGAATGAGAATCCTGTTTTGGCGTTTCCAGCTGGATTCCTAGTTCATTTAATATGGAAGATGCAAAGCACTTTGTGTTTAGTTATGAGCCTCTACATTATTAAGAATGCTTCACTATGAATAAGTAAGAATGTTAACTCTTTCTATTTGCTTTCAGCATGGAGAAAAATAATTATAATAGGCAGTGCCATCTAAAGAAAGTAAAGTGAGCAGAATGAATAAAATGTGACCAAGGTCAGGCAGTGACAAATTGGAGCACCTGGGAGGTCCAAGCCCAGCCAGCAGCAGTCTTCCTCTACACCTGAGGCCCATCTGTTCACTTTCTGGGAGGAAGTAGAATGTAAGCACAGAAGTGAAAATTTCCTTACATGCCCAAGAAGTATTCTAAAATCAGGGAAGTTTGACTTTATGAGAATAAATTAGTAGTCCTCTAACCAGGCCTACATGCAGTCTTCCATTTCTGTTCTTCCTGTTCAGAAATGATGTAGTGATTGCAAGCTCTGGACTATGAAGAAAAAGGCCCACAGGGCACCCCTTTTCATTTATTTTTACCATTTGCCTTTGCGATTTGAGACTGATCCCATAGTGTACCTTACCTGTTGATCTTCATGTAGCCAAAAATCATACAGGTTTACCATCAAATTTTCTACCAAGGCCTCTTTTTTCCATACAAAAATCTTAGACCTAGAGCTTCTCCATTTCCTTCACCTCTTATTTACCAAGACATATCAGTTCTTTCTCCCTTAACATCCTCTCCAATGCATTCCCAAGTCATCGTCTTCACTCAGCCTTTTGGGGGTAATCTCTAAATCATCAGAAGTACTTCACAACCAGTCTCCATGCCTCAAGTCATGCAGCCCTTCAATTCATTTTCCATACTTCTACTCTACAAGTGATTCTAAAGGAGATTCAGATTGAATTTCATTATACAGGAAAATCCAATTCCTTAGTACAGAAACACACCAAATTTAGTGCAGCTGACACAGAGACTGTGCAGACATTACACATTCCAAATGAGCTGATAAGTGGTCTTTACCTGCATTAACAGCTGGGCTGGACTCATCCAAGTTTTGTAAAGTCCAACAACAAAGTGGCACCTTCAACTACTACAATTACTATTTCATAGCAGCCAGTTTCTGAAGGACTATAGCTACTAGGGCATTGAAAAAGTTCCAAGCTATTGAAGGGCAAGATGGTATATAAGGATTGGATCCAAATACATGGCAGTAGAAGGGAGTGGTGGAGGCTTAATTAGTCACACCTAGGAATAAACTTGCTAACTCATGTGGGTAGTGTAAACAGTATATTTGGGTAGAATACCAGCCAAAAATAACATTTAAAATATACAAACAGTAAAACATTTCCTTGCTAGTTATTCAGGCAAAATTTTATGCCTGCCTCATATAATGTCATAATGTCTCAAGATCTAAATTAAATTAAATATTACACTTGCTTTGACAGATCATGTGTTTATTCAGAAGTTCATTCAAGCCAGCAATATGCAAAAAATCTGACAGTATTCAAAGCTACAAAATGTTTTTTTCACTTGCTATTTTACTCAAATGTATCAGACAAAATTCTTTTGGAGGTGATGATATCTGCAAACAAGGCCAGGTTTATGACACTATTTACAGACAAGCAGACATTACTTGCTTAACAAAGCAGCCCTGTCAAATCCCTTTCAAGTTCTTGACTGACAGCAGCAGGAAAAGAGTCTTGCAGAATAAGGGGAAACTTGTTCACCCAAAAAAACAGTAGGTGTTAACATCTGTCACCTGGCTAACAATTAATACCATAGGCAACACATGAGCATCTCTTGAACCAAAGCCCAGAATACTTGTTAATTTCTGAACCTGCTCAAAATTACATTTTTACCATCCTTCATGATCACTGCCAAACTAAAATTCTATTCCCAAGTCAACTCTTGAGTCCTTCAGCTCATTTTGATCTCTCATTCCTTGACCATTTATAGGACCAATTACCTACTCCTCTTGAGTCTGCATTAAGTCACATACACTCTGGAAAGTAGAAAATACATCCGAAAAAATTACAACAGTGCTAAGAACGTGACACCTACCTGAAAAGTGCTTTCTGAGCTTTGTGGCCTATTTCCTGTTGCAGCAGCATGACATAGACTGAGTCTGCTTCTATGGGTGTGGGCTGATGCTCCTGCCCAGCAGCATCAGCACCAGCACCAACATCACTGGGGAACTCGCTAGAAATGCAAATTCATGGCCTACTGAATCAGAAACTCTGGGGATGAAGCCAGTAATTGGTGATTTAATGAGTCTTCTAGGTGACTTATGATTTATGATTTATTTTTTAATTGAATAACTGCTATAGTAGAAAAATCTGTTTATTTGGAAAAATTTGATCATGGTGTGAGACAAACATAGAGGCTCCTTTTTCAAGTATTTATATATTAAAAAAAAATTCCACTGTTTGGGGCATAGATGTTTATGATTGTTATGTCTTACTGATTTATGCTTCCCTTAAGCAGTATGAAATGTCCTTCTTTATCCCTTCTGACTAACTTTGGCTTGAAGTCCACATTATCTGAAATGAGATGGATACACCACCTTTTTTCTGAGTCCATGTGCATGATATGTTTTTCCCCATCCTTTCACCTTTAGTCTATGGGTATCTCTTTCTATGAGGTGAGTCTCTTGCAGGCAACATATTGTTGGATCTTTCTTTCTAATTCAATCTGCCAGAATGTGTCTTTTGATTGATGAATTCAGTCCATTAACATTCAGGGTTATTATTGAGATATGATTTGTATTCCAGGTCATTTGGCTCATTTTTAAAAATTTTATTTATTTATTTTTTTTGGCATGACTTGGTTCCTCCTTTATTTGGCAATACCTTTAGGATAATTCCTCCCTTTGCTGACTTGCTTCTTTGTTTTTCATCTCTTCCTCGTGGAATATTTTGCTGAGAATGTTCTGTAATGCTGGCTTTCTTTTTGTAAATTCTTTTAGCTTTTGTTTATCATGGAAGGATTTTATTTCATTGTCAAATTTGAAGGTAAGTTTTGCTGGGTATAAGATTCTTGGTTGGCATCCATTTTCTTTCAGGGCTTGAAAAATGTTGTTCCAGGCCTCTTTCACCACTTCTATTCAATATCATCCTCGAAACTCTAGCCAGAGCAATTAGACAAACCAAAGAAATTAAAGGGATACAAATTGGAAAAGAAGAATTCAAACTATCCCTGTTCTCTGATGACATGATTATATATTTAGAGGAACCTGGAAATTCCACCAGAAAAATTTTAGAACTCATAAGTGAATTCAGTAAAGTAACAGGTTACAAGATCAATGCTCATAAATCCAATGCATTTTTATACATAAGTGATGAATCTTCAGAAAGAGAAATTAGGAAAACTACCCCATTCACAATAGCCTCAAAAAAAATAAAATACTTGGGAATCAATCTCACAAAAGAGGTAAAAGACCTCTACAATGAGAACTACAGAACACTAAAGAAAGAAATTCAAGAAAACCTTAGAAGATGGAAAGATCTCCCATGTTCCTGGATAGGCAGAATTAATATTGTCAAAATGGCTATTCTACCTAAAGTGCTATACAGATTCAATGCAATTCCAATTAAAATCCCAATGATGTACCTTACAGAAATAGAGCAAACAATTATGAAATTCATCTGGAAGAATAAGAAACCCAGAATAGCTAAAGTAATCCTTAGCAGAAAGAGCGAAGCAGGGGGTATCGCAATACCATATCTTCAACTCTACTACAAAGCAATAGTAACAAAAACGGCATGGTATTGGTACCAAAAAAGAAAGGTAGATCAATGGTACAGAATAGAGGACACAGACACAAACCCAAATAAATACAATTTTCTCATACTAGACAAAGGTGTCAAAAATATGCAATGGAGAAAAGATAGGCTCTTCAACAAATGGTGCTGGAAAAACTGGAAAACCATATGCAACAGAATGAAACTAAACCCATATTTCTCACCATGCATGAAACTAAACTCAAAATGGATTAAGGACCTCGGAATCACACCAGAGACCCTGCAGATTATAGAAGAAAAAGTAGGTCCAGAGCTTCAACATGTCGGCTTAGGACCAGACTTCCTCAACAGGACTCCCATAGCACAAGAAATAAAAGCAAGAATCAATAACTGATCTAAAAAGCTTTCTCTCAGCAAAGGAAACTATCAGCAATGCTAAGAAAGGGCCTGCAGAGTGGGAGAAAATCTTTGCCAATCATACTTCAGATAGAGCACTAATTTCCAGAATCTATAAAGAACTCATAAAACTCTACACCAAGAAGGCAAATAACCCAATCGACAAATGGGCGAAGGAAATGAATAGACACTTCACAGAAGAAGATCTACAAGCAATCAACAAACATATGGAAAAATGTTCAACATCTCTAGTAATAAGAGAAATGCAAATCAAAACCACCCTAAGATTCCATCTTACCCCAATTAGAATGGCGATTATCAAGAATACAAGCAACAACAGGTGTTGGCGAAGATGTGGGGAGAAAGGTACACTCAAACATTGCTGGTGGGGCTGCAAATTAGTGCAGTCACTCTGGAAAGCAGTGTGGAGATTCCTTAGAAAACTTGGAATGGAACCACCATTTGACCCAGCTACCCCACTCCTTGGCCTACACCCAAAGGACTTAAAATCAGCATACTACAGAGATACAGCCACATCAATGTTCATAGCTGCTCAATTCACTATAGCCAGATTGTGGAACCAACCTAGATGACCTTGAATGGAAGAATGGATAAAGAAATTGTGGTATATATATACAATGGAATATTACTCAGCTATAAAGAATAATGAAATTATGGCATTTGCAGGTAAATGGATGAAATTGGAGAATATCATGCTAAGTGAGATAAGCCAATCTCAAAAATCCAAAGGAAGAATGATCTCACTGATAAGTGGATGATGACACATAATGGGGGGTGGGAGGGGTTAGTGTTAGGGTTAGGGTTAGGGAGGGGGGCAAGAATGGAGGAAGTAAGGACTGTATAGAGGGGTGGGAGGGGTGGGGGGAAGGGAAAAAATAACAGAATGAATCAAACAACATTACCCTATGTAAATTTATGATTACACAAATGGTATGCCTTTACTCCAGGTACAAACAGAGAAACAACATGTATCCCATTTGTTTACATTAAAAAAAAATAAAAAGAAAAAAAAATTCCAACTACATTCACAAAGAACAACTTCTTGCCAAAAGTAGACACAGTAAGAATGGGTATCTAAAATTAAAAAATAAAAAAATAAACAATAATAAAGAAAAACCAGAGAATTGTTTCTCTAATGGAGCAACACAGATGATATTTCTTTCTAATTCTCAAGAGAATTACTCAGCACTGATCGTCAAACAATCACAAACTCCTGAATTAATTCATTCTCTGGGTTGAACGGATGTGCAAAGCTTATTCCCATGGAAACCAAGTACTGTACAGATTGACAGGGTTATAGAGCATATAACTCAGCTAAAGCAATTGCCAATTTTAAAAGATTAGCATTGTCAATTTGATGCAACACATTTATTTTCCAAATATCAGAAATGTCTCATCTACATTCAAGAATAAAGAACTGTCAAAATTTGATTTAAAAGAAGAGAAAATTTCTCCTTGCAACATAGCCTATCATCTTAGAGCTCTGGCCAGAATGAGGCAAAAGCTCTGTTTTCTTAATACTCCCCTAATTACAAGGAGACTGGAATGTTGGTATTAAACTGGTTGCTATGGCTGCCTGCCTGAGAGTTCAGGGTGCCAAGTTATGAATGGACTGAATAAGCTGCTCTCACATAGGGTTTCACACTGAAATCCCCTGCCACAGAGCATCCCATTAGGAAGAACACTGGGAAGTGACAATGATAACAGTGACCCAGTTTCCTTACTTCCCTTGGCACTCCATCCATGGCTTCTCACTAACCACTGCTCATACAGGAAGCACATCCTGTTTAAGGAAGAGCTGCTTCCCAGGGCAGCAGATCTGCTGTTTGCTGTTTCAGAGCACAGAGAACCATGGGGAAGTTTGTTTAAAACTCCAAAAGATTTGTTGGTTCTTTGGGCATTTCAACATTCTCAAATTTTAAATATAACTGTGACCATAAGAAAAGGCAAACAAGAAGTTCAAAGAAGAGACACCTACACTCAGATATGGCCTTTATCATTGGTAAATAAAAGAAAACTAACACAAGGCATTTTCTCTCTATGTTCTCAGAGAGATAGAAAGAACCTCAGGTACCACAAACAGGCATGTTAAAAATGAGCAAATGCAGCCCCTAGAGCTGTGCTTTTGAGGAATATCTATTCAGATATCTAAGCCCCCTTCTAGTGTTTAAATCCTACACTCCTCTGATCTTGTAGTTTCTCAAAGGGACTAAGCCTTTGAAACTGCATGCTCGATTTTAGTGATTTAGGTTTCTGTTAGGGGGAAAAAAAAATCCACAAGCAATATAGGCTCCAGCATTTGAGGCGATTTTATTAGGCATTTAGCACTTGAGAGCTGTGACTACTATATTGCAGAGTGAGGGGTAGTTTCCAGAACTTGGAAGGTAAGGTAAGAGCTGCAACCTTGTGCTGAGCCAAGTGCTAAATGAGACGGGGGGAGTTCATGACCTGAAAAGTTCGTGGACTCCTTTAGGGACATTTACATTTACATGCAATTAGGCAGAATATGTGTAAGTGAAGAAATAGAGGGGGCAGAGGTAAGAAGAGGGGAAGGAATAAAAAAGGAAGGAAGTAGAGAGGAAAAGAGGGAGTGAGTGAGGGAAAGGAAAACAAAATTACCGCAAAAACATTCTGTAAAAGAAAGAGGAAGTGAATTTCACCATGTACCTTTCATTCAATTGTGCCAAGTAGCAGAGAAGGGAAAGGAGTTTGTCCTCTTTCTCCAAAAGGCCATACACTCACACCTGGCAGCTTGATATGATTATCTCACAAGCCTTGATTATCTTGATTTCTAGAGATGCGATTGTTTTATGACTCCAAGAATATCTGAGAGATTTTGGAAATCTAGCCCAGGTCAGGTCTAGGAACTCTTGAATTAAGGAACTGCTGGTTGACAATAGTGAGTTGTAATACAGGTTCTCAAGCCAAGATAGTTTACTCTGCAAGAGGAGTAAGCAGCTCTCTAAGACTCCCTGGGAAGTTATAAGTAACATTCTAATTCTGCATTGGGGTTGTCAGGTATCAGCAGATGTATCTTTTAGTTTACCACTTTTGCAGATGTGGTCAAAGTCACATACCGGCTCATACCAAAAATTCATGAGCTATCTTTTGATTTGAGACCCAGTGCCAAATTGGCGAAATTAACCATAGTTCAGTCAGTAGGAAGTTTTCTATTATCTGAAAGTGACATAAATATTTAACTTGAAAAGCTTATTTGCAAGCTAAAGTACTATTATGGCAAGGGAAAAACCCAAGATTTTCTGTCTTGAATATCTTTGGGTTCAAAACAGGCATCAGCTAGATGGAATCTCTTAAACACATTTTCATGAAATGGAACCAATGCCAGGTGGACATGTCTTTCTGCCACTTCAACAGAGGACACACCACAAAAACCAACCCAGGACTCAATGCAGAGGAGGAAAAGTCCCACAAAAGCCCTCATATTTTTATTTTCAGATTCCTTCATTTTCAGAAATGAATGGTTCCCAACTTGTTTATGACCCAAGGCTATATTTCCAAATAGTTTCTCTGATAATTCACAAGGATTTAGAAAAGCAAACACTGTAAACATTTACAAGTTTGGGCTTGATTACCTAGAAATGTACCTAGAGTGTATTTTATCATTCAATCTGAAATTTGAGTCATGATGCAGGGAAAACCCAAGCTCTTAGGAAAAGGAAATACTGCTTTAAAGAGCTTGAATGTCTGATTTTAGATCTGCAAAGAAATGCAAATTACAAATGATTTATTTCTTCTGCCAAGCAGACTGAGAGAAAGTTCTATTAACTGTTAATTCAATTACACTATGAATTTTAAAAACCTTATGTTCTAGTCCTTTCAGAAAATATTCAGCCACTTACACAATCTACAATTTACTTCAAAATTTCCCATTCAGTAGGTTTTGCCTTATGTTCAACCCTTCTGAAGTTCACAGAATGGTAACTGACAAAGCTTCACCTAGTTTACAGCTCAAGCATGCTCATCACAGCAGACACTGCACTGTTGACAAGTGTCTTTCTGCAACAGAATTTTGGAAAGCCCAGGACTTCTGACGGACAAAGCACCTGGGAGGTCTATAAACCAGAGTAAGAATTTATCTCAAACATCAAATGTCAACTGGAATGGCCATGTACTATTGAGGCAACAGTGCCCTTGGCAAAACAGAATCCTTAAATTGATCTCGAAGCTAACAGGGTGGCTTTGGGCAAAGTGGGGAGTCCAAACACTAAAGTAGGATTACAAACTGACTTGGGAAAAAATATCCATCTTGACACATACTAGACAAACCTAAGTATATAATTTGTTCTCAGGTAATAGAATAAATGATCTAATGATGAATTTTTCTGTTTCATTTTATAAATAAATTTCTTGTGATGATTTGTGACATAGATTTCTTTTCCTATAATATCTGTCTTTTCCCTGGTCCCTGATGTCTGCACTTGCATCCTCAGACACATCTACAATTTTTCCTTACTTAAGTGCAACACAGAGCAGGAGGGACACCATGCTTTCTTAGCCATTGCAAACCCTTCTCTAGAGCTTTGCTGGAATCACTGTGATGCTGGAACCTTGCATTTTCCTTTTTTGATTTTTCACTGCAGTACCTCATCCTGTGCTAGGCGTTCAATATCACAGAATCATTGAGGTACAAACAGTCTGACAGATTCCTTTCTCTGATCACACAGACAAAAAAGGTAAAGCTGAAGCTTAGAAGAAGAGAAGTGAGACTTGTCCTGAGTGACTCAGCCAGTTAGCAACAGAGCTGAGAGCACAAGTGTGGAGCCCACAGACACAGACATTCACTCCTTAACTATTTACTGAGTCCTACCATGTGCTGGGCATTGTATCATACACTGGGGACATAGGTAAGATGACTACAAATATCTTGTCCTATAGAAGCTCATTATCTAAGTTGAAAGACTTATAAACCAATGATTACAATGAATCCACCAAGTATTACTATAACAGTGAGTTATTAAAGAACTCTTGTGGAATCAATCTAAGGAAGTTTAATAACTGAGATATAAAAATGATTTCCTTACAAATCTCACCAAAAAGAAGAATTAGAACTTACATTATCACACTGACAAGTTTTTAAACAAGATCACAGCAAATTTAACTTCACTAATTTTTGTGCATTTATAGAATATGAATAGATAACATAGTTTAGTAATATACTCCGAACTAAAGTTGTGCTTATTCATTTATTTAATCAATAAGTTAGGTGTGTGAACAAAGAATATAGACACAGAAATCTTGATTTGATGAGTCCTGTTGCTCAGATCTAACTGGTTAATATTTATAATGGTTAGACTATTAACTTTTCTAAGGGATCAATTTGTACATTGTCATGGATGATGGTGAATCTCATTCAAGTGAGAAACCCTACTCTACTCAATTTTCCAGGAATTTTGTCAGATAATTAGTCTTAAGAAATAGCATCACCCGGCACTTTCCCATTTTCTCATCCTCCTGGGAATATCCAACAATGGAATGCTAACCACAAAATTCAATAGGGAGGTGGAATTAACATGAGATACTCTACATGCTGTCTTTGCTTCATGGGAGCATTGAGGTGCCTGGATTTTCAATGTCCATTCACCACCCTGGCTTGTGCAGACTTTCAGTGATAACTACTGTAATGTACAGCCCTGAGTTTCTCCAATATTTCAGAACTCCATGAGGGTTCTGATCTGCTTGTACATATCTTCCTCTGGTTTATACACATCCCTCTCATGTGGACTGGGTTTATCCAGTTTTAGAGATGGGCTGGAAATGCATTACTTGGGGGATGATGTGCTATTATCAGTACCCTTGCTTACTCTCATCCATTCAGTCACCATGGGTTATGGGTCCTTTCTCATTCTGGGCCACCAGATATTTATTGGCTGATTTCTGAGGGATTTTGAATGCAGAGAGGACAGTAGATCCATGTGATAAAAGGCAGTCCTCCACATTGTGTGTGTGTGTGTGTGTGTGTGTGTGTGTGTGTGTGTGTGTTTAGTGGTGTGTTTCATCATTTATTTTTCTTCTTCTTTTGGTCCAAAGAGTGACTGACTGTCCCTAGAAAGTGATTCTAGTCTCAAGACCCATTCAGTCTTCCAATCTCTTTTCTCTTCATGTCACATACACATTATACTCTTGATATTCACACAATGTCAATTCAGGAACTCCTGCATTTGGCCCTCACAACCTGTGCTTTGAGCCTGTGACACCACTATAGGTACACTTAGCAGAGTTCTAAAGGAATCATTGTATAAATTTCAAGGACTGAATGCTATGTTCTTAGAGAAAGGCAATATTCGGAAAAGATTTTAATAGGAGCACAGCAACTTGGACATACGATGTTCAATGACAATTTGACAAATGATGAATGAATGGTAAACTTCCAAGTATGCCTAGATAATAAAGAGGTTTTACATGAGTGAAGGCCCCTTTTCCTCACTTGCACGATCACATATATCTGTATGATTTTATATCACACTCAGACAGGTAAGCCTGCTGCCTGGGCACCTGGGAGTGGAGAGAAGCCCTGTCACCTCTTGGCATGGGACACCTCAAGAGTGTGCATAGACCACTAGAGGTACTCATTAGACAAAAGCTTTACTTGGTGGCAAAAGAGATGTGTAAACGGAACAAATCCAGTCCTATCATCAACAATGCTTAGTTTTTGCCTGATTATAGTGTCTGTTGTGCATTTATTCTTTTACTTAGTCCTTCAAGGACAAACTTTGCATGTTCTCTTCTCCCATGCTTTGGGGATATTACTGTGAAAAAATTACCCACCTCTTCCCTACTCTGCTTCTTGACTTATCACAGTTCTCATTGTTCTATAGCATAATTTTCTCAAACTAATATATACATACATATTTGCTCTCATGTCACACAATCCTTATACAAAGCCCAAGAAAACAGAAGGCCATAAAATGTTAGATAATTTGAAGAGTACACCCAGCTAGTCAGTGGTAGAGCTGGGTCCTATTTTATGAAGCTAAGAGCTATACCTAGTTTCCATAAGTTGGTTTCATTTTCTTTTCTAAAGTTGTCTTATAGCCTCATGCTTATCACCAGGGGTGGCAACCTTTCACTGGATTCTCTGTGGGCAGAGAACTTTGAACACTCAGTTTATGTCCACTAATTAATTTGCCAGTTTTCCATTGGCATCTGGTAACCACATTGGAAAACAGACAAACTATCTTCCTGCTCATATTACACTAAGACTCATCCTAGTCAATTCCTCACTTGAAACAAGCACTTTCATTATTTCCAAACAGATATATATATCTATATCTATATCTATCTATCTATCTATATATATATCTAGATATATATATCTGTATATACATAGATATATATATATATATAGAGAGAGAGAGAGAGAGAGAGAAGATAGAGACTAGATTCTTAATTGAATGTTATAAATAGTATAAAAATACAGGATATGGGAAAAAACACAAGAAATAGGCTTATAGTCAAATGTAAGTGCTAACTTATCATTGTGTGATTTGGAACAAGTCACTGAATATTTCTGAGCCTCAGTTTCTACATGTTTAAAATGTGAATCTTGGTATGTGCTTCACAGATTGGTGGGAAAATTGTTTGAATGTAAGTTCCATGAAAGAAAGACATCATCTGTCTTGTTCAACAGAAAATTCTAAAAAGAAGAGAGTAAAATAAATTTTTGTTGATAAAAGGATCAAAGAAAATATATATAATGGATCTAGGTACCTGGCACATCTCACTGTCTCATAATATACACCTAAGTTACTTTCCTCCCTTTCTGCTTTGTCTTTCTTTTATTCAGAGGGTTGGGTACCACAGTATGCATAAAAATAAATGTTTGATGGATATAATTTGCAAGGTGGGAAAAACTTTTATAGAACTACATGACAGAAAAGTCCTTTACAGACATGCAGGAGGGTTATGAGGATGTCTGAGTTACTCTGGATTAACTGTATGGTACTACCCTGCCTTTATCTGTCAATCAACCCCATTAGAACTGTTAAGAGTGAAGGAAGTGACACACTGTTAGTGAGCATCCGAGGCCTGGGAGCCCTAGCTGTGATTCTCCTCCTCTTCCCTTGAATGAAAATTTCTCTGTACAATGACAGGCTCTCCAAGCCCCACAGGGCTCTCAGGAAAAGTGCTTAAACCAAAAATACCATCTATGATCTGTTTTCCATCACAGAGAAAAAAGGGTCTGATGTTAGAGGTTTAGCTCCATGGGAAACTACTAGTGCAAATTGAATTTTTGAAAATTAAGTACAATTTAAAATGCATTAATGCTATTTAGAGAAATCTTTGGGTGAATCTTTTGTTATGTGAAGAATTTTTCTGGAAAGAGATAAAAAGCAACCCCTGATGTATATTTTGAACACATCTGGATTCTCACAAATAGGCCTTTCTAAAATGACATGTGGGGTCCTCAATTGGATAGGGGTGAAAGCCTGCACCTCTTCCTGGGACATCCTTGGGGATGCCTACTTGTCCCTCTTGTGGAAAAGGAGGCTCCTATTTGAGTCAATGGCTCCAAGCAGAGGGGACCTACTTTGAGAAGAGTCATTGTAAAATGACCATTGAAAGTATGACTCTGAACCTTACAGAAGACAGGATCCTGGGAGTAACCAACACATCACCACAGGAAAGGGAAGCCAGGAAACTCTTCTCAGTTTTGAAAAGTGCTCAAGGGACGTGTGCATAGTACAGGTATCAGTAGCATGAGATTTGCAGGAAGACAGACATTGGTATTTACTATCCACACACCCTTTGGACAAGTTATTTAATTTTTGAACCTCAGTTTCTTCATCAGTACAATGGGATATTATGTCACCTCCTTATATAAGAGTTGTTGTGAAAACTAAGTGAGCTAATACAATTAAATATCTAAGTCTAGCATCCTTGTCTAAAATTAATTGTTATATTATTATCATTAATATTGCTTATTTAGACAGGAAAGAAAAGTCACATGGACTACTGTAAGGTCATCATGTGTTCTATAAAACTTTCAACACACATCAAAGACAGTGTGTAATTGGCCCTATTCTTTCTATTCCATGTAGGCCAGGACAACTCTCTCCTGAACCAAATGCTGGGCCTTGGTTTCTTCCACCCCATCAAAACACACCTGTTCTGAGTCTCATTCATTCAAAGTTTTTTCTCAACCAAATTACAATCAAATAAGCTGACTTCACTTAATGTTGGTCCTTCTAGGTGACATAGTATAGATCAGCTTAGCACTTGAAAACAGAATTCAATTCTAGAATCAAGTGATGTTCAGTACTTGTGTCTATGATAGTAATGTACCCCAGCAAAGGATTAGGCCCTAATTAGATGTGGGCTATAAATATCATACAAGGGCCCTGGTGCTTCTGCCTGGTTTAAGTTACGCTGATTTCCAATCATGCATTTTATCTTTTGGCATGCATACACAGGTACCCAATAAATGTTACCTTTGGTAATAATAAAACAAAAGCCAAATTCCAAAAGCTGAACTGTCCAAAAGCCCATTGTCTGCATTCTTGGCAGCAGCCAGAGAGCCAGTTTTCCCAAGTCAGCAGCCTCTGAGGAGGCTGGCAATGGGCCAATTCCCAGGGTTGGCGCATTCCTGGGGCCTGGCAGGAGGCCACTGGGACCCTGTTTCCTCTTTCCTTCTCTTTATGTAGTGGAAAAATTTTTCCACTTCAACCCCTCCAAGTCCTTCCCCCATCGAAGTAAAGGGAGGGAGTAAGATGGGAAATGTTCCTCACTGCCTTCCTCAAAACCCATCTCCCACTGCTTTGAGTTGGCAAAGCTCAAAGCATTTGGAGGAATAAGTGAACAAAGGAAGGCTCCACAGCCCCATCGCTCAACCCCATTCCACAAGGCCTGGGGCAGAAAGACCCAGCAGGACCTTGTCATAGGGAGTCATTGTACATTTGCTTAGAAGACTATGGGCACTTCTGGAAGTCGTTGGAATAAAATTACCTGTTATAAATACACATTGGCTGAGTTTCAGGGGTGGAGCAGAAGGCCAAAAGTTCCAGAAAAATATAATGCTCCACGTAAGAAGGTGTATAGCTCACTAATGGGGCACTACTGAGCAATTGGACTAAGAAGAAAGGAATCCCAGGCTTAGTCAGATACAACTATCGTAAATTCCTGGGTGAACATGGCTGATTGATAACATCACTAATATGCTATTGTTTTAACACCATATATATGTATGTAGATCAAATCATTTTCCAAGAAGTTTTCTGAATGCCTCCTTCCACCTGCAGACAAAGAAAACCGCCATCTGGAGAGGCCATGTCAGCCAGCTCTGCATATTTTCAGTGCAGAGAAGACTGCACACCAAGCACTGTGCTGCATGCTCTATTTGTGTTAAAAGACTTCTTTCCCTTAATTATCCCAACAGCTCTTTGAGTAAGAGATTATCACCCCTGATTATGGATAAGTACAGAGGCTCAGAGATGGTAGGTAACATGTCTGAGTTGGCACAGGAGTACATAGCAGGTTGGGATTCACATCCAATACAGGTTGATTCTCTAGCCAACCTACACTCTTTACACTACATTACAGGGTATCCAGTTCCATTATACCCCCTAAAATGAGTGCTTTGCACACAGTAAACACTTAGTACAACTTTCCTTTTGAGGCTGCTGTTGCTGCTTAGTTATGGTGAGCTAAAATCCACCAGATAGGACTTGTACCACTCCCAGGATATTTCAACATCTTTCATTTGCATAGGGCCCTAGAGACTCACAACAATTCCTTGATCTTCATTTCACTTAACCCTCCTGGCAACCCCACTCCCAAGGACAAAGAAGTTTGGGGAGGGGAAGAAGTTAATCTACTCAAGAGTTCAGTTCAGGTTCTGTCTAAGGATTTAGAATTCTAACAAAGCGATCAACCCTCTAAATCACCTTCCTCATAGCCCAGCAACACCCAACAGCACATAGCCCTGTGGCAAGCATTTTAATCCTTGAAGAGAAGACCATGTAACTAATTAGGTGTGTGGAACTTGTGTTCTGAAGATGTCACATCATACTGTCTGGGACAAGTCCAAGGGAATGGACTAGAAAACAATGCATATCAACTTACTTCAAATAATACATTAAACATGGACTAATCTGATTAAGGTAGTGTTTTCTCAGTACAGAATTGTGAGAATGGAGGTGGTTGTATATATTATTATATAGGACAAATGTGCTGGACATGGTCAGTTGATCCTCCCAAAACCACTTCCGCCTGCTCCAGGGCACTGCATGGGCCCCTTTGTCTCTAGTTCCCAACCGGTCTTAGTCAATGGAGGCAACCGCAGGGGACTAAAGCATGGGAGGAGAGGATGGAGTGAATTTGTCCTGATTTGCTGCTGCTGGGAACACTGTTGGCCATAACTCTCCCACCTAAGGAAGCATTTCCTGGCAGGTGACTATCACCTTACAACCACATGGTTCTATAGGCACCTCCTAGATTTAGGGATAACAACACATTGCTTTATAGCCCCAGGGCATTGCACTATTGTCTTATGTTCCCTACATCCTGACACCCTTTAGTATAAAGACCCTTTATTCACTGTTCCTCCATGAGCTGGTTTCAGTGTTCCATATTTTCCTTTCCAGGACCTCAACTGATACAGCTAGTAAAGAATAAATGTTGTTGACCTGTGATCTTTGTAGACAGAACTATGGAAAGTCATTCAGGTCCTCCTAAGAGAATGAGAAATGTATTCACTTTAGACCTGTTTCTCCAATCCTCTCTCTGTCACTTGTCGCTACACCTCACCAATCAAGAATTAGGACAGATATTCTGTCTCAAGGGCTTATCAAATTTGACCCAGAAGTTTTCCAAATAGCTCCTGATTAACCCGAAGGGATTTCAAATTGCTCCCTCTCTTGCCCAGAAGGCTAGCTAGAATTTCACCCATTGAGGAGAGGATGACAGAACTAGTCTCATTCCAGTCTATCTAGCTGGTGCCTGTAAGGACTTGCTCTCATCACTGTACCCACCCATGCTGGACTCCAGCCAGCCCGCATGGTTACTCCAGACATGGCAGGCCCCTGACAATACCCTTTCCTTGCAAAATGTCCAACAGTCCCTGAGCCCACTTCTCTGCTGGCTCTGACAGATGGATCCCAGAATTACCAGACAAACAATTTAATTTCCCTCAACACATCCATGTGCATGAGATCTGTCAATGAATTAACTGTATTAAGAAACCTACCAAGCTGAAGACTACTGCTTAAAACTAAGACCCAAAGAGGTGCCGAAAGACAGAAGGCAGGCAAACCTCAGAGACATCTTTAGAAATGGACAATTATGGTCCATTAAGCCTGGTTAGGGAACTGAATTTATGAGTTAGAAACATCTGGAACTGCCTGGAATGTAAAGGAACCAGAAGAATCCACTGTTTGTGCTTATAGAGAGCATCTCAGACAAATGGAATTCCATGTTAGAAGAGAATTGTGAAATCAGTAGATAAAAGGGACAGAACCAAGGCTGTGCATCTGGTGCTAAGTGAAACAGTTCTAATACAATGGCTCCTGGACTTGCTCTTGAAATATTAATTGAAATTAGGATGGAGATGAGGGCAATGAAATGACAGGAGAAAGATCATAAACACCGTCTCGGCTGAGCCAAGGTAGAGCAACATGAATTAACGAAAAATGCTGCCTCACTCATGGCTATGACCTCTGTGGATGTTTAATAAATATTAATTGATAATAATCAACTACAGTCCAGGGTGGTAAATTTTTGTACTGATGGTTAGGCTGCAGAAATACAGCTCATGTATATACAGTTGGTACAACCCACACTGATGAATGAATAGGGGGAGAGGAAATCAAAATGATTTAGCTGTGTGATGTCTTGTGCCTTGTCGCAGGATGTATGGGTAAGAGAATGCTAACAGAAGAGTGGAGAGGGGTGGCTGGAGGGGACAAAAGCAAAGCTGGGATGATAACTCAGGATTACAGTGGAGCTTGCTTAGGGTCTTGGCAATTTCTCAAGTATAAGCCAGGCACCTGGTTTTCTCAATAAATTTTGCTACAGGGAACTTGGGTACATCATAGATTAAATTTGGACTAATATTCTAAAGGGAGATATGACAGTCCTCCTCCTTGGGGTAAGCCCTCCCTGTCAATACTGCCAGAAGGGAAACTTACTCTTTCTAAATCCTCTCCATTTTTTTTTGTTTGTTTGTTTGTTTGTACCACTGTATCCTCCCGATATTAGTATGATTCATGTATATGTGACTAGATTTTTTTAAAGCTTTGTAAAGCAGAAATCATGCTTTGCATTTCTCAGTACTCATTTCACAGAGTTTCTAACCCTGTAGGTGCTCAATTCCTGTGCTGATTGATGAGAAACTCGAGGAAGGAAAACAGGCACATAGAAAGAACACCCAGAAGCCTATTAGTTTGAAGACCAGCTTCTAAGAAGATCGATGAAAGCTCTACCTTGTTTTACGGACAAAGCACTAGAGAGTCTGCCACGGAAACAATCCTGGACTGCCAAAAGATGATGCAGAAAACTCAGTTGCCATGGAAACTCATATGATCTGATGATTCCCATTATTGAAAGATGATGAGACACCAAGAGAATGATAAGCAGATCTCAGAAGCCTAAGAAAGCATGGAACATGCCAAGTAAATATCTCTGCTCATTTGTACTTATTTGTACTGTAGAAGCAACATCATTTCCTCATCTGTCAATAACATAGCATTTGCAAATGGCTTTCAAAATGTATCCAGTTCTTAGTTTGGTCTACTGATCTCCCCAAGGGTGATCACAGACACCCCAAGGTTGCACAGAACCACATCTGATGCTGGAAGACAACACACATTGCTTCGGCTGAGTAGAGGTGACAGAGGCTGGGGCTACCAGAGTTCCTGCTCCATAACCCCAGCAAAAAATGTGAATCAGTGGGTAGGTGCAAAGGGTGGGTGCTATAGGAAACACTAAAGACAGGTGAAGCCACCAAATCATTCATGGTCACAGATATTCTTGAGAATCTGAAAATAGCTGTAGACTGGCTCCCCAGAAAAATGCACAAATGCACTTAGCATGAAATCTAATAGAAAATATCCTGGAGAACTCAAAGTACTGCGAGTCTTTAATAAATTTCTCTTATCAAGCACCCTGGGACTCAAGATGGTCAAGGACTTTATATTAAGAGTCTCTTATGTAAAACCTAAAGCATTATACATACACTAGAATCATCTTTGGGCAAGACTGAAAAGCAATGCAACATCTCCACTCTCCAACCTTCACCAACAGCACTCAGTGCCTCTCCATGGAGGTCCCCCTTATCCCAAGTCCAGGATTCCCTGCTAAGAGATACTTAGCTCATGAAAAACTTCTCATTGGTAAGTTCATTCACTCGTTCATTCACTGAGCATTTTCTATGTGTCAGACTTTAGGTATATGGACATAAATATGACATGGCCCGTGTCTTTGTAAAGGTTACAGATAAGTTATGTGATTTGTCTCCAGGGTTCATGTGGCCAGATCTGGAGACAGTTTGAGTTCTCAAAACTAAAGGGGGAATATGACTGGTATCAAACAGAGACTAGTGTCCTGCTACACATTCTACAGTGCAAGGACAACCTCATGACAAAGAATTTTAGGTCCAAAATGTCAAAGTATCTAAGTTTAAGAAACTCTGCATGTGACCATGGGATAAGCACAATGTCAAAGACCAGCTCAGAAAAGGACATTTTCATGAGAACTTTGGAAGTTGTGGTTATTGTGTCAGTCTGTCTTATTATCAATGATGAGAAGAAGGAGAGAAGGAAGAAAGAGTTATTCAGAGTGAGTATAAACAACAGTGAAGGCAGATCCTCCTTTGGGCAACATCAGAGGAGACAGCACAAATTACAAGAGGTGGGCACACAACGTTTATGGGAGATTCTGTTAGTTCTCCACCTACCTCCATCAGTCAGCTGCCAGCCTAAAGAATATGCAGTCATTTGACAGAATTGTCACTCAAGATAGAAACCCTGTTTGCATCCTGGAGACAGTTATATATTGAAGTGCCCATCACTTTCCAGCTTCTCCTCACACTGCTCCCAATCTTGTCCATAATTCCACCTCATATGTGTACATATCACACTCAGTCCTTACCAGGTAAACATATTTTTCTATAGTTGGAGTTGTATCAAAGACCTGATTATTCAGACAAATCACTAGATCAGAAAGCCTGCCTACCTCCATGTATGAACACTCACATTTCTTTTCCTTCTAACTCTTATCCCTTAACTACCATGTTTAACAATTGTTTTGCTGAAATCAAGCTTGACACCCTTTATCAGCAGGCACAGGTTTAGTAGATGTGCTAATAGCCATGGAAATCTCTGAACCCTGTTGCGGCAGCTGGGGTTCTTTAAAGTTGGGAAGCACCATGGAGGAGTCATGCAGAATATAATGTAGAGGTAGTCAGATCCAAGGTGAATTCCTATCACTCACCAGTTCAATGGCCTTAAGAAGCTGAGTAACTTGCTAAACTACAGATTTCTTATAAGTAAAATGGGAAGTTCTTACTTTAAAGGGCTGTTGTGATTTTTTTTTAACTTGCCAAGCAAAGCATTAAGGAAAGCGTCTGTCACATATTAATCCTTAACAAATGAGTTTCAGCTACTATTATTGAGGGAGTGAGGCCATTATGATCTAGACTCAATGCATGATTCATCAACTGGACATGCAGAACTTTCTGCTAAAGTGGATTTGACATTAGACACCATCAGCCCCCTACTGCATACATGTCCTATGTCTTCTGTTTGGACCTCTTATTCTTCTGTCCTTCATCTTGTCTTCCACTTAGACTGCCCTTAGCACCAGTTTTGCTGCAAATCTCCAATCTCCCTCTCAGCACTGTCTTTCTTGGGTTCCGATCCCCTCTAATCATTGAGAGCTTCTTCAAGACTCCAAGCAACTAGCTCTTATGGATAGTACCCTCTTGGCCCAGTCTCTCCCAACTTCTCCTAGATCATCTGAACCCACATCCATCTACATCACCCAGAGATTCTGCACTGCTGAGGGGCAGGTAGGTAGGGCACTTCTTCAGCATTTTTGGGACCCACCAGAAAGGCCCAGGCCAAAGCTGGATTATTCTCCACTTGTTGCTTTTTTCCTGAAAATGTCCTCAGCCATCACCATATACCTTTCAACACCTGGCTCCAGGTCATGGTCAATGTCTTCTTAGCACATCTAGGAGACAACTGAGAAAATAGTTCCACTAGGGGCATGAAGCAATTGGGTAAATAAAAATCTCCCACTAATTTCTTCTCTGAACCTCCTCCACTCAATGCTCATTTGGGAAATCTCAAAGTAATCTCGATGTCAGAGAAGAAAGGTCAGGCTTCCTCAAGGACAAGTTGGCATTTTCCAAATAGCAGAGGCACTGAGTGAACAGTAGTTTTTTATATTCTCTTATCAGTAGAAGTGGTCAAGGGAATTCCAACTGGAGTAGGTAGGAACTTTCAATAGAAGTCAGGTGTTTTGAACCCTATACAGCACCCCCACAGTGAGGGGAAGTCCTATGAGGCACCTTGAGAGTTAAGAAAACTTCAATCATGCCTGAAAGCATTGAAAAATGGAGATTTTTGTTTTTAGTACAGTCATGTATCACATAATTATATTTTGAGCAATGATGGACTGCATATGCCACCATGATCCCCTAGGATTTTAATGGAACTGAAAAAATTCTTATCACCTAGTGACATCAGACCATTCTAATGTCACAGTGCAACACAATACTCATATGTGTACAATGATATTTGTGTGAACAAACCTACTATGCTGCCAATCATATTTTTAAAAGAATAGTACATAAAATTATTTATAGCACATAATACTTGAAAGCAATTATTAATGAGTATTATGGTTTTTGTATTTACTACTCCATATTTTTATCCTTATTTTCGAGTGCACTTCTTCTAATAAAACATAAACCAGTATTTTGTGTTATGTCAGTAGCCACCTCATACATGTCATGTTTACTGCATTTTTTTGATTATATCAAGTGGTCATGTCGGAAAATGGACCTATATCATCTAGGTTGGTGTAGGTACTCTATGAGGTTCACACAATGATGAAACCACTCAACAGATCACCAGAACCTACCCACATCATTAAGTGACAAATACTATAATTAGACCCCCTGGTTGCAGCGAGCAACACTAACAGCATCACTATTTTGGCATTTAGAAAGTCTCAGTGAGTTTGAACATACTCTGTCAATATTCTCTAAATATTTTGAATATACTTTACAAAGTATTTTTCCTGGGCCCCTGCTTCTTGCCACTTGGGTATCTGTTCCTTTTCATACTAGCCTGGCTCTACTCTTCTGCCTTTTCAGCAGATTGTATACACTGATGGTGAACACAGGACAGGACAGGTGAACCCAGACTTTCAAATATTAATTTTTCTTATGCATGCATATATCCTTTAAAATACAGTCAGTTTCCTGTTCTTATAAATAAAACTTTACTGGAACACTGCCATACCCATTTGCTCAGGTACTGTTAGTGGTGGTTTCTCTGCCCAAAAAGATTGGTAGTTGCAGCTATTCATCTGGCCTGCAAAACCCAAAGTATTTACTCTCTGGACCTTTATAGTAAGAGATTTCTAATCCCTTCTTTAGAATTATTTTAGTCCTTACACAGGGGAGGAAATAACTGCAGATAAAGCAGTACAGATTTAAATTTGATATTTGGAAGAAGTTTTCCCTGAGAGAAAAAAAAAAAAGTAATGACAGGGTTGTCACCAGAGGTATAGGACTATGTCCTTGGGTTTCCTCTTCCTTCCTTACTCTTCCAGTCTTCAATAACTAAATTCTTCCACTACTTCAATGCATGACTCTAACACCAGCTCCTCCCTGGCTCTTCCCCACATCCTCCCAGAGTAATCTCAGCTCCTGTTCCTATAGTGCCACACTGTTTATCTCCATGTTGTGTTATTTACTTTTCTTGCTTATTAGGTCAACTTCCATGGATAACTATGAGCATTTGCTGTATTAGCCAGAGGTGGCATGCTCAAATCATTTAAAGCAGGGAAAGATTTACTAAATATTGTCAGGGCTATGGCAGGTCAACAGAAAATGGACTGGCAACATCCAAAAGCCATTACCATGAAGAAGCCTGAAAAGGCCTGGGGACAGAGAAGCTGACAGAACACAGAGAGATGTGGTGTAACTGTAACTGAAGTGTGAAAAGGGTTGCCCAACCAAAGCTACAACCTGAGATAGAGGAGTCTGGCCACTGCAACCCATGAGGAGGCAGGGAGAGAGCAGGAGAACAAACACTTCTGCTTCTGATCTCCTGCTAGATTCTCCCTGGACACACATTCTACCAAGATGCCAGAAGCAAGCAAGCCTTCCACCTAGGGCCATGAGGTGCATAGCTGGATAGGGAAGGATGAAGAATAACAGATTAAAAAGGAGAAACAGAAATTCTCCAGCATGTTCCCATGGCAGGCTTTCAATGATGCTGCTGGACCCACTTAGTTATGGATGAAATGGAAGGGTCTGATAACTGCAATGATTTGGATGCAAATGGTTAAGAGGCCAAAGGATGAAACATAGGATTTTCATAAATCTATTTCTGCCCCATGAATCTATCAAAACTATCCTGCTCTCAGAGGTAAGGATCTGGTACAGTTCATGTGTCCCTTTGGTGGAGTAGGAAAGAAAGAATGTACCAAGAGGGAATTCACTGGAGGAACTGTTACTCTCATCTGTGCCTAAAGCAAAAAGTACTGTTCCCCAAATTAAAGGAGAATGTTTGCTATTGAAATGTGAACTGGAAAAAAAATCATTCACTCCCAGTCTTCTCATCAGTTAATGCTATCCCAGCTACAAGTGTCAAATAGCTATACATGCAGCTGGGAATGCATTTGCAAATGAAAAAGCACAGTGTGAATTGCTGACTTGTTCTGATCAAAAAGCATCCTGAGGAGGGTTGAAGAGTTTGAGGTCAAGAAGAAACTTCAATTTCTGGGGTGACTTCTATTGTTATCAGAGAGAAGATCCTGTTGGCCATGAATATGCAATTATTTGATTCATGCCAGCTGGTGAAGGAAACCTGTCATCACTTGCCTTTCTGGGCTTCACCCCCCACGCTGGAACATATTTTCCATTTCAGTTCTGCTTACCTGTCACTTTCTTGTTAAAAAGGGTAATTTTTAAAGTAAAAAAATCATCAACCTCAAAGAATGTATTCAGTGCTACTAAGGTACACACATCATGCACTCTAACACACACACACACACACACACACACACACACACACACAAACACTCTCAAACCCTCAACTTCCCCCATCCAATTCTGAAATTGTGACTAAGAACCACAAACTCAATTCCCTCAGTAGGAGCTTTTTACAATATCTGGACTATAAGTTGTTGTTGTTGTTGTTGTTTTAAATTCTGTAGTTCCTACAACCTAAAAATTTAAAAGCCGTTGCAAGGGAGTTATAATTTCTAACTCAATACTTCATGATTTGCTTATGTAAAGTAAAAGTGTATGAACTTAATAGTACCTTATTCTTGGAGGACATTAGGAGGAATTTCTCCTGCAAAATATGCAAAGTGAAAATTACCTCTGAGCCTCCTAACTCTCAAAAATATAGGTCATAATGATTATAGCAGTAGAATTTCAAGATTTAAAAATTAATATGCTTCTCTTTCTTCTAGTGAGTTTCCCAAAAGGACATCTCCTCTTCCTGGGATAATATTTAATAAATGATAAAGAACTAAAGTGACAGGTGGAGATAGACACACTCTTGGAATAATCCTAATTACATAACTTCAGGAGAAGCAGTTAACCTCTCTGGACCCTACACTATTTCTTCTACAAGGTGAAGAACTGGTTAACTCATTCCCACTTTAGGATTCTATTATTCCAAAAAGAGAATGGAATAGAATAAAATAATAAAATTTAAAATAATGCCTTGGGATAATGCCAGGTTCTTTTTTATGTTTATTTGTTTTTTCAGAAGTGTAATCTAGAATCATCCCTGACTGTTTCTTGCCTAATGTCTGCATGGTTTCAGCATGGAGCATGTTTGAATCCTTTAAAGGTCAGTCATCTTTTACCTCATCCCCATCTGTCTCTTCCTGACAGTTACAACAGAGTTCTTTAAGGCAGTTTCAATGGATCCCCCTCCCAAAGAATCAACACAAATACAATCCTTTGCTCTCATTATCCAGCAGTAGGATCGTAAATAAAGGAGAGAACATAACACAAAATTTGTAGTCACTTGGTCAAAGTGGTATCCTGTTCAACAGTATGTAAGCACCCTCACATGCATAGTCACAGGATGTACCCAATCTGGATGTGCAGATGTAGCAATCTGCTTCTAGAAGACAAGGAAGATAATTCACTCATGCAAAATCTTTCCTAAGCATGATAGAAGGAGATGTAATAAAATTAAGATTCTCAGGTGGCAGCAAACCACAAATTCTCATTTTCACAGTGTTCTATGCAATCTATTCACACAGCCCATCACTAGTCTCCAGGTAGAGCCACGTGACAATAGGAAAGCAAGCTTGTTTTGAGATTTTAGTTCACACTAATAAGGTAGTAGGGTGTTGCTTACACCCATATGCAAGCTGTCTCTAGGAAAATTTGCAATACAGGCAAAAGTTCCATGTTTCCTTTTCCTCTGACTTGCAGGCATCCAATATCACCACGGTCACCTGACTTCACCTGTTCTGCCTTGTCCCACCCAGCCCAGCCTTCCTTGCATTCTGTATTCTACATCCTTTTATTTGCTAATTCCCTCAACAAAATTCTGCTCATCTGGATATTTGGAAATGATCCAAAGCATTTTATTAATGAGAGCTACTATGAATTATTGAAAGACAACAGCTTAGTACGTTTTGCCTTTATAGGGCATTTGCATAGGAGTTGAGACCCAAGGCAAAAATCGGTGGCTTTGGGGACCAACCAACAAGGATATTTCTAGGTTGAGGGAATCATTTCTGAGTTGCTCATATCATACCATATGGCTGTCTTTGTCCCTGCCTAAGCCCAAGACAAACCATATTGACATGTTGTTCTACAAAGGAGAGGCTGAGAAATGATCCTTTTATCTCAAGTTTTCCCAGAAGTTGAAAAGGAATAGATGCAAATATATACACCATATTTTTACCGCTTTCTACCTGGAGATAGCAAGACCTAGGAGATGGGATGAGGTCACATTCAACATGGAGGAGAACTTAAAACACTACCAAAGTCCTTGGCCTCTACTGGTATATTAGGTATACTGGTCAAAGTACAGCACACATAGTCATAGAAGTCGATTCTGAATAACAGGAGAACTTGCCACACCACATACACACACAACTTAATGCAGGTCCTTTACTCAATTCCCAGGAATCCACATCCATGAACATTTGTGAAGGGAAATGTCCACTCTTATGGGGTAAAGAACTAATCTATACACAACAGAGTGAGATGAATGGCCTCAAAGTTTAAAGGTACAACTGACAAATCAATTCAAATATTTTACTGGACACCTTCTGTCCACTAGGCTTGAGGCCAGGTTCTATGAGCACACAAAATGCACAAAGAGCATTCCACCAAACATGCAAAAGGAGGAACCAGACTAAACTTCTGCTTTAGTAGTTAAGTGAAAGGAGAAAGAAGTGGCTGGCTTGATTTCATTTCTTGCTCTATTTACATGCCTCATAGAATTCAAGATGTGACCCACACTTTAGCCTGGAACCTGTGAAAAGTGATCAAACTTCCAAAATCAGTGACTTAGTCTGTTTCTTGCACTATTAGATTCTCAAGCTGAAAGCGAATCCAGTCAGGTTGTTAAGAATGATGTTCATCAGCACTAAAATTCTTAGAAAGCTTATGGACAAATGAACTAATTTATATATCTAAGAAGATCTCTGACACTTTCTTGAATCTTCAATATTGAAGTTTCTATTGAATTCTTGTTCAACATAGTCCCAAAGTTAAGATAAATGGGTGATGGAGCAACTATATATAGGCTTGGCGTTTGGCACAGTGGTACAGTAGTGTTTTGTATAAGCTAAAATCTATTTCAGCTGGAATTAATGTAATTATACATAACATTGACAGACTATGACATTTGCCTATTAAGACACTACACAAACATTCAATAATTTGCTGGCTTTTGAGTTCGTAAAATAAAAATGAAACAAAATCCCAAGAGATGTTGCTAATGGGGTAACTGGAATAGAGGTTTCAAAAGCATGGGGTTCAGGAAATAACAGTCAAAGAATAATGTACTTTAAGCCAAACATATAGAGTGGTAAATGAATATTTAGTACTTACCACAAGACTGCTATCCAGGGACAGCCTTTTTCCAAAGTCCCTTTTTTCAAGTTGTCTCTTTCCCTCCATGGGTCAAGTTATTTATTTTCCTTTGTGATTTATAAGAATCCCCGTCTGTTCCAGGGTCACTGCAAAAAGTGAACATGTGTTTTACTATCCAAGCGCTCAGTGTTTAGCTCCTTGTTTTTCAGCTTTCCAACCAGAAACAAGTGCTGAAGCCAAAAACATACCAGGCCCAAGAAATAAATAAAGAACTGGGGTCTCTCAGTTCAGAACATCTCTCTGGGTTACAAATGTTAGAGTTGTCTTTTGGAGGCCCCTGTGTTTTTACAGGTTTTGCTAATGGAGTTGGGGAATGGGTTTGCAGGTCAATCAGCAGACTGTGGAAAAAGCAAACAGTCCGTTTCATGCCACACTTGCTCCAGACCCGTCCTCTATCAGCCAGAATCGTTCTGTTACTGTGCACATAGATGCTGTCTGCAAATTCCATGAGCTCAAACTGACAAAACCATACTCCATAACCAAGAATTATTGAGCCCAAGGCCCAATGAGGATTGAAATGTGAACAGTATTGTCAATATTTAATTTAAAAATATGTCACTTAAAAATATTTGAGGAACATTATAAGATACATTCCTTTTGGGACAGATTGATTCAGAATGAATGGTGGGTGATGTCATTATTGTCCATGAGTATTATGAAACAACCATTGCATTATAACATATAGTTTATCTGTGCACTCCACTGAGATTGCTTGTTCTAGAATGATGAAGTATTCTGCTTAATAAAGATCTGCCATGAGTATTAAGTGCTAGCTTCCAAATTCAACAAGATGTAAAAAATTTGAGATAAAATAGATGCGTTTAAAACTAGAATTTCTTAGTCACTAGCCAGGTGACCACAGACAAGTCATTTAGCCTGTCTGAAACTCGTTTTTCTGAACTGCTTAAACATAACTATGGCAATCAAATGATACCTGTGAAATAACTGAAAGGTAACATATTATAGCTTACGTGTACATTACAATTACACGCAGGTGACATTTACAAACAGTTAGTATTGACTGACATTAAAAAAGTATCCAGATGATTCAGAAACACGTAGGGATACAGAAATCATTCATAATTCTCATAAACAAAGTCATGGTATGGCTGACACAGAAGCATTTAATAAAATGCTGTATTAATCAATTTTATAAAACTAAAAAGAAATATGTCCTACCACTCTCAATTACTCCATGTCTGACAGGAATCAAACAGCCCCACACAGAGAAAGAGGGATATGACAGTTGTGCCCACGACAGTGTATGCACACAGCACAGTCCCTCACAGGAAGCTGATGGTCTCACTTCTCAGTTGCTCCCTCCTCCATCTTCATCACTGCAGCTCTTCCTTCAGAAATACTAATTTTATGCCATCACTGCTCCACTCAGAAACTCCCAGGAGTTCTCTCAGGACTCAGGAGAAAATTCAAAAAATTTCCTCATCATTTTCAAGTTCTACTTCCCGCCAATGAGTTTTTTACAGTCCCCAAACACACTAGGAACGTCCGTGAGAGTTTGCTTTTGATCACATTCTCACCTAATTCTCCCCTAATCCTCCCCTTACTCCAGTGTCTGGCTCAGGTTCCATCTCCCTCCCAGATCACGCCATTTGGTAATGATTCCCTTTTCTCTCCCACTTTTCATAGGAGTCCTTAGAGATTTTTGCCTTATTAATCATCTTGGTCACCTAGGTTAGTTCTTTAAATACATTAAGTTCTTAATGTATGCTTGTTGGCAGGACCTACTAGTTGGAGATAAGCAAACAAAGCCCAAGCATTATTTTTCAGGAAAAAGAGGTTCTGTACTATTACTATGGTCAACAGTGTTAGTCAACAAAATTTGTTTTGGAGACCTGACTTCCCTACTTTACATGGCAGCCCTACATTTTGTCTCAGTGACTGTGTTCTCTGGTATCCCCAAACATTACATCCTTTTGAGGATGTAATGATGTATCCGATCAGATGAATAGGCAGACTATACAGCCTGCCATATTTCCCACTCTATCAAGAACATACTCTCTTGAGTCGTAATCCTGAAGAGCAAAGGGGTTGATCGATCAAAAATCCTTTGGCCTTTGACACATACATAGAGTGCCTACTGTATGGAATACACAGTCCCTCGATATTGGTGACATGGCCAGGTGTAAGAAAGACTAGGGCCCTGCCTTCAATTGAACTTATATCCTAGTAGTGGCATTCAGAAAATAAATAAGCAAGCAAACAAGAGAGGATCATTTCTTAGGAAGAAAAAGAGGGAAGAGAATGTGTGAGAACACTGCTGATTTGTAGGAAATTCCAGCTGTTGGATTTTATGCTGCATCATAAATGAGGGTGACATGAGGGGTGTCATTTGGGGAAATGGGAATCCTTTCCACAACACTGCAATGTATCTGTATAAAAGAGATGAGTTCCATCAGGTGATATAGCAGAATGTCAAGAACATGGACTGGGAAACTTTTGGGGTACAAGAGTTAGGGTAGAAGCCAGTCATGTAAGAGATGGGTATTATTCCAGGCAGAGGGACCAGGGAAAGGAGCTAGAAAAGAGCTTTGCATGCTCTGGAAGAGAGGATCACTTTCCTAGGAATGAAAAAAGCTACTACGAGGAGAATGTGTGAGAACAGTGCTGAACTGTAGACAGCAGCCTCAGGTTCCTATTCTCAACATAAAGGTCAATCTTAGGGTTTGAATCCCTGTTTACTCTTAACTAGCTGATGCCATTAAATACATTATTAACATTTAATCCTCAATTGATTCAGCTTCTTCAGCGTAGGGTTGTTGTGATGATAAATGGACATTCCATGTAAAGAGTTTTGCTAGTGAGTGACCATAGGTAAGATTTAATATTAGACATATTGATCATCTTTTCTGATAAATATAATTAAACATATTAGGAGAGCTCTAGATTTTAGTTCTGTCAGAAACTGATGGGGGATGTCACTTTTGGGAAATGAGGATTCTTTTGACAGTTCTCAAATAGCCTAGTCTTCCTATACAGAAAGCTGACTTAACTGCTTGATGTGATTGATATCTCTTCACACTTCATGGTGACAATAATCTAGATAGAAATAATACTCACATTATTTAGCAACCATATTGCATGGTCATTGACAAATCATAAAGGTGTATTCTGATCAGGATTGACCACAGTAACAAACAGTATGGCCATAGCAGTGAGTCCTGGCCAGTTGTCAGCCCAGGTGTATGCACTATCTTCTTAAGTTACCCCATAGGGCAATCACAGAAGGACCAAAGTAGTTATCCAAATGAATTGAAGCAAGGTTACCTAAAGAATTAAAGTGATATCCAGGATATGGTAATATGAAGAGGGCAGGGGTCAACAAAGGAAAAGTCACAAGGCTGATTCTTACTCTATCTCTTGCACTGTTGGGAAGAGAAATTTATTTTGTCCTAGTTCTGGAAGCTGGAAGTCGCGATCAAGGTTCTGCATTCCCTTAGATGATATAAAGTCAAGTGCAGAGCAACATGGCACATATTCAATGAGCATTTACTGTTCGCATGCATAATGAATGGGCAATGTTTGCAGCGGTCCTTGTGAACAGATGAAGAGCAGGATCGCAATATAAAGTCGCTAAAGTGAAGAAACACTGCACACACTTGCAAGACTGAAGTTATTTGTTTCTTTAGCCACACCCAGTCTCAGAAAAGGATTCTATAATGATTTTAAGATATCAGAAACCTAAAATTACTCTTTATGACTTGCCTAAACTTACAAATTGCCATTACCCAGTACTGTTCATGTCTTTTCTGTGTCTTCTTATATCTCTGGTTGTAAAAGAATATTCATACGACTCAGGGTGATGGGATAGAAGCTCCTCCCTCCTTCCATGAGAAGGAAAAAATGGTCAGGCAGTTGGAGGAAGGCAGGAAATTAAGCCTCCTTTTATTGACTGACGGATACTGATACTGATCTTCCCTTCCAAGCCACCAGGCATCTCTGGTTGATAACACTAGTTCTTAGATTTCTATAGAAATCTGAAGAAATTTAAGCTGTTCTTTATTAATAAACTGTTTTGAAAAAAGATTCCTCACAGAGAGTGATAGCCTTTCAGTCTAGATAGATTTTTAATATATCCAAAACTCTCACTAATTTTTATTTTCTGGTAGACTTTGTAAATAGACTGTATAATTTTTAACAGACACTAACCAAACAGCACCTTTAACTAAAATCTCAAAAGCACATTTCCTCACATGCAGTCACACACACTTAGACACACATGCGCACACTCAAATACACACACTCAGATACACTCACACTCCAAAACACATGTATATACACATTCACTCAGATACACATGCACATACACATTGAGATATGCACATACACACTCAGATACACACACACACACACCCACACACACACACACACACACACACACATTCACTGAGATACACAGTTACATACTTTCTGAGTGCTGTTTTCTCCACCTCAGTTTTACCTCTCTGATTCCCTCACTCCCAACCTCTACTTCAACTTATTAATAGTGGTGCTAGAAGAAACAGCAAAATGGTAGAGCCAAAGGACTCTGGCTCAGGCATTAGAACATTTGGTTTCCAGCTCTCCTTTCCCTGTAAATTTGAGCAGATCCTAACTTCTGTGACTTAACATTTCATATGCCTTGTGCACCAAGTTACTATAAGATTCCAACAAGACAATTTGTAGAAAGTTCTTCCAGGTCTAGATTCAAGATGTCTTTCAGTCAGCTTCATTAACCAACAAACAATGCAAAATACTATTGCTAATAGCCTCACAAATGTTCAGAAAAGGGAGTTTGTGTCAATTTCATTGGTACCTTCCCCCATAGCACCCATCACCCCAGAACCCATGTGGTAAGCACTCAAAGTATAACTGCAGAACAGAACACACTGTCTTAGTCTGTATTCTATGGCTACAACAGAAGACCCAAGATAAAGCAACACAAAGAAAAGAGGGTTAGTTAGCTTATGATTCTGGAGACTAAAAGTTCAAAGTCAGGAAGCTGCATTTATCCGTTCTGGTAAGGACTTAGTTTTTCTGTCATTCATGATGAAAAGCAGAAAGACAAGAGGCATATATATACCTAGAGATAAGAAGAAAGGGGGGCAGATGCCTTCTAACAGCCCTCTCTCACAAGAGCTACATGCATCCCTTCAGGAGAGCAGGGCTCCTCTACCCAAACACTCTCTCAATATTGCTATGCTAGCAATTCAATTTATTTATTTATTGATAGATCTTTAACATTTATGTATTGACAGATAATAATTATACATTTTTATGGCACAGTGTGATGTTTCAGTACATTTATAACTGTGTACTAGTCAAATGAGGATACCTAGATATCCATCACTTCAAATATTAATTATTTTTTTGTGAAGAAAACATTCAATATCCTCCCTTCTATCTATTTTGAATTGAATGATATAATATTGTTAACCGTAATCACCCTCTGAGTCATGGAACATCAGAACCTTTCTCTGATATCTGACTGTGTCTTTGAACCCATTAACCAGTCTCACCCTGACCTCCCCTCTCCCTCCCCTCACTGGCCTATAGAGAGAGATCTGGCCTGTGGGGTTAGGGGGAAAACCATATCCAAATCATAACACAAGGGCAAATCAAAGAGCAGTAATATTCCTGTCCTGGATAAGGTGGCTCAGTGGGTCTTTATCCCAGCTACACCTCAGGATCACCTGGGGAGCATTTAAATGATACCAGTGCCTGGGCCCTCTCTCAGATCTCTGAATCTCTAGGGACAAGGCACACAAGTACAACAAGAGCAGCCAGCATTGGCAACTGCAATTTAAGAGTAATGGTTGCATATTAGAGTTGGCTGGGGGATCCATAAGCCTGTCCCTAGACAAAACAAATTAAGATCGCTAGGAATGGAAGTTAGGTATCATCTTAAGGTTCCTGAATATCTCCCACCCGTAGTCAACTGAGCATCAGGTGAGAGGGTAAAGGGACAACATCTTCTTGATCTTTATTGCTTCTCAAGGGTTAAAGAACACACAGCTATCAGCAGTGGCAACTGCCTTTCTTTACTTGCTGTACCCAACAATTAGTAATTTGCAAATCTGGACCCCCAAAAAGGAAATGCTAGACACAAACACTTGGATAAACATGTTGCCCTCTGCACATTCTCCCAGGCTCACTAATAGTCTTGCTTAAACTATTCCTTCCTTTCATTCAGAAACTAAGGTTGACTAAAGGTAGAATTATCAAGTCTAGATTTCAAAAGAATACACAAAGAACTAAAGTGAGGTCATCATTTAGAGTTGCAGAAAAAGAACTTCATGTGACAATGGCTGGAATAAAACCATCAATAACATTATGCCTTATTTATTTATTTATTGGTACAAAGGTTTGAACTCAGGATGTAACTGAATTATTTCCCCAACCCTTTTTGGATTTAATTGAGACAGGGTCTTGCTAAGTTGCTGAAGTTAGCATCAAATTTGTGATCATCTTGCCTCAGCCTCCCGAGTTGCTGGGATTACGGTCATGCCCTACCACACCCAGCAAAAAAAGTATGCCTACTTTAAAATACTAGAGAAGATACTTTTTAAAAAATCTGACAACTATAATCACTGAAAAGAATTCCTTTCATTTAAAATTCAGTAACATTTATTCAATATTATTTTGTCTTAGGCTCCCTGACAGAAAGGAAGGAAGAAGGGAGGAAAAGAAATTGAGGGAGGAAGGGAGAGAGGAAGAGAAAGAGGAATAGAGGGATAGAAGGAAAGGAAAGGAAAGGAAAGGAAAGGGAAGGGAAGGAAAGGAAAGGAAAGGAAAGGAAAGGAAAGGAAAGGAAAGGAAGGAAAGAAGGAAGGAAGGAAGGAAAGGATTTTTTTCTCAAATTCAAGGAAGCCTAAGGGAAGGTGCTGGGGAATGAAGTTAACTAAACTACCTTGTGTGCATGAATGAATGTGTAACAACAAATCATGTTTATGTGCATATAACCAATATTTTTTTTATTTCAAGGAAGCTTAAAAATCTAAGAGGGAGAGACACTTTATATATAGGTTAGTAAAATTAAAGATAAAATAAAAATGTGAATGAAAGAATGACTGAGCATGAAGGGCTTGAGAGGAAGATTGGTTTTCTATTGGGCTAGTCCTGGAAGACTTGCATTACTTCATTCCTGTTGTTGCCGTGCTTGTCTGATACAAACTACTGCTGCATTTTTGCAGTGTATGAACCAAGAACTAAGAGACAGAATGGCAGGGCTTGGACCAGGAGAAGCATTTCAGCTCTGGCTGTTCTTGAGCCATCTGTTCTTTCCCTCCCAGTCTTCCTTTATAAAGACTTTCCCCACCATTTATCCCCTCCTCTGCCTCTTCTCCATTCATTGCTTTATGAAAGTTTCTAATTCATTACATAAAATGTCTATATATTGCCCATGAACTTCAGGGGAAAATCAGAATAGAAATTAAATAGACACATAAATAAAGTTTATAAATAAATAAAGTTTGTACATAACCCCAGTGGATTGGAAGAATATTTAGATAAGTGACTAGGGAAAAGAATTTTCACACTGTGTCATCTGCTAACGTTAATGAGTTAATTAAATTAGAAAAATTCCACTGCCAAAAGTGAAACATCCAATATGTGGGATGCTCAGGGGATTATGGACCATGCTACCAAATGCATTCTGTTCAAGCGTATTTCTTTTTTCTTTGAGCAGGCTGTAGAGAGCTACACTTAAAAAGCCATCCAATTTTAAGAGAGTATTTTCCATCTGGGGCCAGTTGGGTAGACAACGCTCTAAACTCTGCAAAGCCTGCTGAGAAACAACACAACTTGTTAAGGAAACAGCTTATGAAAAGCAATGCTTTCTGAAAATCCAGCGAAAGGTTTAACTGTGATGTCCCTATCTACTGCAGAATTCATTATTTTTCACTAAATGTCTTTGCACACAAGTGAGAAATGAAAACAATTCAGGAAATGGACTTAGTAAAATAAATTGGAAGCCAATACATTTTTGCTAAGGTTTCAGCTGGTAATTAGAATATTTCCAATTACCTAGCAGCTTTTGTCACTTGAAGAGGTTACTCACTTGTATAGTAACCTCCCTCCAGCTACCCCCCTACCCCAAATCATCTTGATGTGAAAAAAATGCTTAAAGCCAAGTAAATCAAGATTAAAGGATTAAACCTTAAAAACCCATTAATGTACTGAAACAATAGAAAGAATTTGAATAAACCATAAAATATAGAATATGGCATGAAAATGGACCCAAGTACTAACAACTGTCAAATGAAATGCATGAGAAATGTCTCAAAGATGTTTATCTTTTTCTATTCAGTGTTTAATTAAATTCAAGTACTCTTCATTTTCTGAGAGGGAGGTGGGCTAACATCTCTTTTAAAAAAGCAAAATGGTCAATAATAACCCACTTAAATGATCACTGGAAGAATTAAGTTTTACAGACACATACACAACTATATATATATATACATATATGTATATACATATATGTTCATTCTATGAATCCATTTACATAATACCTGTTTGCATACATGTAATTACTCCAAGCATACACATACATACATGCACATACATATACAGTCATTTCTTCTCTTCATGTTATCATTTCTTTCTGGTAATAAGCAATAAAATAAAAGTTTTTAATTATTTGGGCTCTTCCCCCAATGTTGTTTGTTTCTTCTTAGACTCAAAACTAAGGAGTTAGTCTACAGCTAGTTGGACAGACCAGTGCTTCTCAAATTCATGCATATAAACCACTAGTGGATCTCAGGAAAATGCAGATTCTCAGTTATTACATTTAAAGCAAAGCCTGAGATTTTGCATTTCTAATAAACTTATGTTTTTGGTCTATGGATTGTATTTTGACAGCAAAGGACCTAAAACTTAGAATTATGTATAAGAGTGTAATTCTAAGAATTTTCTCAAAACTCTGCCTATCTAGCCATATATTATGATGACATAGTTCTTCACATAATCCAAGATAATAGATTAGGTCTCCTAATATTGATTCCTGTGTTTACCTTTACTTGGGACACTTGGAAGCCCAAAACCTAAAAGCTAAGTGGCTTTTTTCAGTCTCCTTTCACCTACCAACCAATACAGTTACTACCACAGAATAGATCCAACAAGTGGCTGTCCTGTCTCTATGTGGCTGTTCCACCGACAGATGGCTCACACTGTCTCCCACAAGGGCCTATTTCACATTTGAGTGTCTCCAAGGGCTAGAAAGTTTCAATCTGTCTCTTGGATTTTTACCCACTGGACACAACTCTGTTTTCTGGAGCAAATGTAATGTGCTTTCTCTCTCTCAGGCAAATATGCCCAGTTTCATCAACATTTTCTCTTGTGAAGAAGTTTTCAAATTCTTGCCTTCCTTATTACTGTCTCTGAAATGTCCTAGAACTTGACAAAAAATCCATGAGATGATAATGTCTTCTTCCCAATTAAAATAGTTACACCATATTAAATACATTTATTCTCCTTGTAGAAGATAAAATAAAAACATACATAGAGTATAATGTGAAAATGATATACCTTCACTCTCCCTCTCGCTTTAGCAATTTCTATTTGGGCACCCCTATAAATAAATATTGTTTTTTTTCCTTCTGTAATAGATGGGATCAACATCTATTGTTCAGTGATTGCATTTTTATCTCATATTTTCAATACACATGGGTCTCATTTTTTACAGCTTCTTATTATTCAATAAAATGGATGATCAATAGATCTCTTATTAGTTTATATGTAGAAATACAGAATTTTGGGTGTTTTCTGATTCTAAGCAGTGTTTCCAAGAGCATGTATATGTATCATTTGTGCCTACATGAACTTTTCTATAAAGCTTAGATTGCTAAGGGTGAAACTACAGTGTAAACATTAAAAATTTGATATAAATTTCCTAATCATCTTCCAAAAAATCTTAAGAACATACACCACCGCAGCTGTTGTGAATCAACTGTTTTCTACATAGTCACCTTTGCTGAGTAGAATCAATCTGAAAGCTTTCCCAAACTGGTGGTAAAAGAAAAAAGGTCTTCAACCTTTTATATTACAAAACAAGATGATTAATGAAGTTGTGCATCTTATGTTGTTTGGTTGTTTGAAGTTTGGAGACTGGATTACTTGCCCATTCTCCTTGTCATTCTTCCTGTTTTTTATTACTTTGTAAAACAGCATAATACATTTGAATATTAATTCCTTATTAATAGATCTACAAATATTTTTTTCCAAGTTATCTCTTGGTTCTTTGTCTGTCATTGTATAGAACATTATAATTGATTGTAGTCAAATGCTTCAATCTTCTCCTTACACTAAATTAAAAGAACATTTTTCATTACGTACTAACCTTTTTATGGTACCATCAGAATGTACCTCATATTATAAACATAAGTTTAACTTTAAACAGGATCTGAATTCATTAATTCTGTGATTGGAGGTTCCGCCCCCTCACTAATTGAAATGCCCCCAATCTTAACAAAACTTAATGCATCCTAATCCTTTTCCTTGGTTCTCTATTTTTTTTCCTAATGTTGATCTATTTGACTATGCTTGTGTTAATTATAACCTTTAGTAAATTGGATATTTTATAGGTCAAACTTGCCTTGTTCTATTTGAAAAAAAATTGGCAATTTAGACACACTTTTGTTTTCCCGATGAACTCTAGAGATCAGATCATTATGTTTTACAAGAAATACATTTGAGATTTTTAATTGGGTTGAATTGGATTTAAATTTACAGATTATTTAGGACAGAATTTACATGATTATGTTCTAGAGTCTTCCTGCTCGGTGAAGTAAATGTGCCGTAGGTTGTTGAATAGTTACATATTCCTCCATCCCAGGATGGCCCACCCCCTTTGAAATGTCTTTGCTCTTCCCAGGCAGGGTGGTGCCCATTCCTCCAATTCCTTGAATCTGGAAGTGCTTCTGACCCTTTCACAACAGAACATGGCAGAAGTAATACAGCATTCTAAGGCGGGCCTTAGGAGACCTTGAAACTTCCATTCTCTCCCTCTCTCTCCACCCTGAGACTCCCATGCTGCACAAGTGTAGCACACTGGAGGAAGAGAGTCCTTTGGAAGAGAGCCGAGATGTCCAAGTTGAGAGAACCCAGGATGATCCAGTTCCATCTAAGCTTTTGCTGAACACAATGGGAGTGACTCCAAGTGAGGGTAACAGAAGAACCACACAGACTGCACAGAATCACAAGTAAAAGCAAATCATCATTATTTTAAGTAAACAAATATTTACAGAGGTTTGTTCAGCAGCGATAATAATTTTAAAACATCATCTCTTTAATTTGGGTTTTGTTCATGCCCTTCAGTAAAGTATTAAAATTTTCACTCAACAGCTTTTGGGCTACTGAACTAATTTAAATCCTAGGTATTAAGGTTTCTTATTGCTCTTGAAAATTATACACTTTTTTTCCAATTTGCATTTTCTAATTAGTTATAGATAATTTAGGATAAAAAAAAGGTATTGATGAATAATGTGAACTTCAGTTTAGAGTTTAGCCATTTTCCTGAGCATTCTTTTTTTTTAGTGAAGCTGCTGGGTAAGGACAACACATAGGCCAGAGAAAGTCAGCTGACTATGGCTTTAGGAGATATGGGGTTCAAGAGCTTTTAGTGGGGTGGGTCAGCTTCCTCCTCAGGATCACAGGCTTCTGGCTGTGCAGGATGGCACTGGCTCTGTGGATAGCGGCCATGCACAGGTCCAGGCAGTAATGGTTCTTGAGAATCATGTGCCTGATGCTGCTGAGTGGTGGCCCATGCATTCTTGTTGATAGTGGTTGGATGTAGGAGGTGGCTGACTTTCACTGGCCAGATCTGCACTTCATGACCACCACAAGGCCTTTGCCATCAGCCACAGGCTCCATGCCCACCCATCTTGCAGTTAATCAGCCTATTGTAGGGAAGGAGTTGAGGGCCTTCAGGGTTTGGGGGCTAGGTGTTGTAGGTCTGCTTATCCTTCCTGAACTTCTTGCTAGTTCTACATAGACTTATCTGATTTTGTTGGAATTTTTAGATAGAAAATAGCAACACTTTTGGCCCTTCCTATACAAGTCTCATTCCTTTCTCTGGTCATAATGCACTGACTAGGAGAGTAGGCTGTCTATAGGAATTTTTGCTTCTTACTTCAGCAGCATCAGTTGTTTTCACTAGTGAGCAGGAATGGTCTGGTTTCTTTGTAGCTATCAATTACTATATTGAGGAAACTTCAATATATTCTTGGATCCCTATAGAGCTTTAAAATAGGTCATTTTTAATTAAAAAAATAAGCATACCAACAGTAATAAATAGTATATACCACCCACATTTAACAAAACTAATCTTTTGCTATATTTGTATTAATCATTCATTTCTTCTTCTCTTTTCTTTTAAATGAAATCAGGCATTCTCAATACATTTAAGCTCCATACCCATATCCTATTCTCCTCTCTCTATAGTAATGACAATATTCTGTCTTAGGGAAGTATCCTTACTGGTCATAAATTATATCTTTACTATGTAAGTGTGTACCCAGGATAATGTTGCTTTATATATTTGTGTTTTAAATTCACATAGATGGCATCATGTTTTTTGTATTCATCTATGTATTGTGAGTTTTTTCCACTTAACATAACTTCAAGTTATTTCCATTTAACATTTATGGCATCAGGATTATCTTTGCTGATAAAAGAAATTCTAGTTCATCTTAAGTATTGTAAGAATCCAATTAAGTGGATTTACAGCAGTTCACATAATTCCCAAACAATGGATTGTTTCATTTTTCTTTTCTGTTTTTTTTTTTTTTTTGGTCATTATATTACAAGCAGTGCTGTTCTGAACATTCCTATTTATGCACACTTGTGAACAGAGGCAAAAGTTTGTCTTTCATATGGAGAAATCACTGGATCACAGGTTACCCACATTTATTTCACCTTGTAGTATCAAACTGCTCTCCCAAATGGTTGTCCTATAGCAATTTTCACCTACGCCACCAATATTAAAAGTCCCTGCTTCCCCCTGGTTTTTATGGTAAATAAATGCATGATTATTTTTGCAGTGGATTATTAGCCTCTTGGGTGTTGGAGGTAGTGTCTCCTCTGACTTGGTTATTATATCCCTGACATATTTACTAGGGGCGCTTCCTGTGAGGAGCTACATCTGAGAAGAAAACAGCAGCTGAGCCAGGCATTGGACTTTTTGAATCCTGTCAATGTTTCTCAAGCCTTTTTTTAATCACCCTATTTAGAACATGGTGGATTTTTTTTTCCTACCTGCTCTTTTCTCATAAAATTTAATGCCACAGGTATATCTGTTTATATACTGTAGCCTTTTAGAAGAACACAAACTATAATGATATCTTGGGTTTGTTTGGTTTGTCCCAGGAACCAATTTTCATCTCCACTGAGAATGTTCCTATCTATAGATACAAGATATTTTCAGATTTGCACATATCATTTTTGAGGGAGGAATTCAATTTAATTTTTCTCTAAGAACAACCAGAGTATGAATCTTTTGACAAACAGAATATGGGATACTGACAGAAGTTCTGAATTATTTCACTAGGGACACCCCCATTCAATGAAGTATCTTATGGGGAAAGAAAAGAAATACAGTCATGCATCACTTAACAACAGGGACACATTCTGAGAACTGTGTTATTAGGTATGCCATCAGTGTATGAACATTAGAGAGAGCCCATACACACACCTAGATGGTACAGGCGGATTACTTCACATGGCCTCAATGCAATCAAGAAATGTGGTAAACACAAGATAAATGAGGTTGCTGCTGGCTCTTAAACCACACATACTATTTCATAGAAACTTGTTAATAAGCAGGAGTATACTCTAAAATAACAACAAAAGTATAGTGTAGTAAGTATATAACCAGTACCATAGTTGTTCACTATCATTATCAAATATTATGTATTGTACATAATTATATATGCCATATTTTACCTGACAGGCAGTGCAGTTTGCACATACACATTAACATATGAATTTTTATATGAGTTCTCCCAATTTTTTGAGATTAGCTTTTATTGATTTTTTTTTTCCATACTGGGGATGGAAGCCAGGATCTTGCACATGCAAGACAGATGCTCTACACCTGAGCTACATCCCCAGTCCTAGAATTAGCATTTTTAAAAAAGACATCGCAAGCAAAATATAATTCACCTCTGAGAATTATACCACATACAGGCTACTCATTTGCAATCTTTGGCTATATGCGTTCTCAAAAATCTCTTTCCTCCTCTAAAATTTGGTAATTATTTAAAAGATTGAATTAATGTGAAACTTCAAGAAGAGAAAATTGAAGTCTTAAATACTAACAAACAAAAGACCTAAGTGTAGCAAAGTGTCAGTGGACACTAATTTAATATCCCATGATCTGAAAATGGAAGAGATTCCAAATTTCTTTTCAATGATAATTTCTTTCTCCTTTTATGTGAATAAAAATGTAAAGCATTTGTCAAAGTTGGAGAAATAAGCTCCGAAAGCATAAAGATTTTTCCCCCTTACTTTGAAAATAAAATATTACCTGGATTCCTGAATAATTTTTAGATACTCATATATAGCATTACAACCCAAAGATTAAAAACTCTCTCCTTGAAAAAAATTGTTCATGTATTTCTGTAATTTAATAGATGTTCTTTAAGGTATGTGAGTAAATGCTTCTGTAATCTCTTAGTTGTCTATATTTTTCTTCCTTGCTAGTTTGAACATTTTTGTCTCATATACAGACAATACAAAATCTGATCACATGAATATTCTGATAAGTTAAATTAATTAAATTACCTAAATTATGACTATATCTGTTCCTTACAGTCTTCTATGTAGATGAATTCTGCAGGATTTATCAACTCTTGATACATTTTGGAAATTGAAATATAAAATATGTATCTTTAGTTCTACAACTACCTGTATATCTTCAAATTTATTCCTTTGGTCCTCATTTTCTTCATTTCACATATGAAGAGAAATGAAGTAAGTGATCCCTTGAGGTCCCCTTTGGCCCTAAAATATTTTGATCTATAAAACAATTGAAAGAAAATATAATCCTTTTAAATTCATTGCATCTCTTAATTTATAGCTTTATTGCAGTATAATTCAATACCATGATATTGATTCACTTAAAATACACATTTTTAGTGAATTCAGAGAGTTGTACTACTACCACTAAAATCTCATTTTAGAACATTTTCAACACTTAAAAAAGAAACACACATATTAGCAGTACCTGTGCATCCCTGCCCTTCACCCAGATCCAGGCAACCAGTAATCTGCATTCTGTCTGCATGCATTTGTCTATTCTGGACATTTCCCGTAAATAGTACCATGATAAGCTGTGTTTGTGACTCATCTCTTTCACTAAGCATGCTTTCTAGGATCATCTGTGTGGTAGCACGTATCAATACTTAAATTTTTTTCATGGTTGAATGATAACTCATTGTATAGCTATATCACATTTGTTTATCACTTTATCAATCATTGATTGTATTTAGATTGTTTCTACATTCTTGCTATGAACAATCATCTATACATTTCTGTATGGATGCATATTTGTGTGTGTGTGTGTGTGTATGTGTGTGTGTGTGTGCGTGCGTGTGTGTGGTGCTAGGGATTGAACCCAGGACCTAGGAAGGAAATATTGGGTCAAATGGAACAAATATTTTAAGGAACTGCTGAACTATTTTCCAAAGAGAATGTACCACATTTTACATCTTTGACAGCCACATATGAGAAGTTCAATTTCTGCATACCTTCTTCAGCATTTATATTGTCCATAATTTTTTAATATAGCTATTCTAGTGGACATAAAACAGTGTCTCATAACTTTGACTTCCATTTACCTGATGATTAATAATATAAGCCTCTTTTCACATCCTCATTGGCTATTTGTATAACTTCTTCAGAGAAACATTTATTCAGACTTTTGTTCCTTTTTAAACCACATTTTATAGTTTTTGGGAGTACATTGTTGGGGTGTGAGTGTTCTTTATACATCCTAAATAGAAACTCCTTGTCAGATATAATATTTGAAAATATTGTCTATCATTCTGTGGGTTGTCTTTTCACTTTCTTGACAGTGTCCTTTGATGTACAAATGTTTTTAAATCTTACTGAAGTGCAAGTTATCAATTTTTTTCTTTTATAGCTAATGTTTTGATGTTATATCTTAGAAACTTTTGCCTGCTCCAAGGCAGTAAAGATTTACTCCTATTATGAAATCTTTATAATTTTGGATCTTACATTTAAGACTGTAATTCCTTTAGAGTCAGTTTTTATATGGCATCAGAGAGGAGTCCAAATTCATCCCTTTTCACATGGGTATCCAGAGTTATCCTAACACTACTTATTGAAAAGACAGTTCTTTTCCCCACAAAAGTGTCTTACCATTCATGTAAAAAAAAATCAACAAACTATAAGAGTTAAGGTTTATTTTTGCACTCATAATTTTATTCCTTTGATCTATATGTCAGTACCATACTATCTTGATTAATACAGCTTTGTGGTAGTTTTTGAAATTTAGAGTGTGAATCCTCCAACTTAATTCTTCACTTTTAAGGTGTTTGGTAGCTAATTTTGCATTTCTATATTAATTTTAACTTGGAAATTTTGGCAAAAAAGCCAAGTGAGATTTTTATAGGGATTACATTGAGTCTGTAGATCAGTTTGGGGAGTTCTATTGTATTAACAATGCTAATTCTTCTAGTCATGAAAACAGAATGTCTTTCCATTAGTTAGGTCTTCTCTCAACCACGTTTTATAGTTTTGGGAGTACAAGACTTGCATTTATCCTAGGTGTTTATTCATTTTGTTGTATTATATATTAGATTGTTTTCCTAATTACAGCTTAGGTTTTTTTTGTATACATCTTTTTTAAAGTTTTAAGATGAAAACTAATTCATACTTGGAACAATCTGTCTAACTTTGCTTTCATTTTGCTTTAAATGATGTAGTTTTAATTTTATTCCTAAGTAATATCCTTATATTTTCCCATTTTATTTTTTAATATGATTTTTATTAAGCCATGAAAAAGCATAAGGATCATATGTAGTATTTTGAATTAAAGTTAAGCTGAAACACTTAGCCTACTCAATTAAATCACTTAGAATGAATTATAGTACACTATCATCATCTTTCACCAGTACTCCTGAGCACTTACTGAATGCACAACACTAATATTATCTTAGCAACCCACATTTGAAGATGCATTCAACTCATCAACAAGTAAACTGAATTTCCACTCCCTAACTTCATAAACCCAATAGTTAAGAAACCAAAACATGAATAAACACCCTCATAATTTTGTGTTTGTTGCCTTGATTAAATATTTACATTTTATTCCATTAAAGGAATTTCCTTTCCTTTGACTGAAAAATAATTTTATATGGTGAACTGAATTTCAATTTGATTTTGCAGGGACCCTATTCAAGCCTTTCCTGAGCTGCCACTCTGCCACTGCCTTTAAAAATTATGCCAGTGTTGTTGAAGTTATAAAATGTAATTATTTGCCTTGGAGTAGAAATAAAATAAATTCTGATTACTGTCTTTTCCTGGGAAATAGAACACCTATTCAGACTGAAGGAGTCAAGTTAGGTCAGTGGGTATTACAAACTTTGAGGATCAGAGGAAATACCCAACACCCTGTAAAAATACAAACATTTAACATTCGTACATTCTTGGACATAATTTGAAGGATTCAAGGCTACTCTGAAGCTCAACCATGGATACACTGAATTTAAAGTAAGAACTTCCACTAAATAATAATTGAGTAAGACATATAACTGTATGAAATACATTCCCTGGAACGTACAAGGAAGAAAAATACATCTGTGAAGCAGAAACTGAGCTTGGAGAAGGAAGAGGGCAACTGAAATCCTGGACCTGCTGAGCACTATTGGGCCTGCTGAGCACTCTGTCCAGAGAGATGTTAAAATGGGAGAGTTTGATACCTCATATGTATCCAGCACCAAGAGCCTTCCATGAGTGTTTGGAGACAAAGGCCAACCAGCACACTCTATGAAGGGCCAGTCTGAAAAAAGGGTCCCTTAATCTTGAAAAAAAGAATGGTGGAAATAATTGCTTCCTGGAGTTATAGACCCCCAAGATGTTGAACTGCATGGTTGAAAGAAAGGTAGTCCAACCAAAGGAATTGAATCAAAGCATTCTGTAGTTCAGTGCCATCTGGGAGGTCCCCATTTTATATTACAGAAGAGATACACCAGGCCACTCACAAAACCTGGTTCTGGATGGGGCATCTGGCAAGCTTCCTGGAGGCTTCTAATACAACTCTTCCATGGGGAGGAGTGTGTAGAGAGATGGAGGAAAATTCCATTCAAAATGACTGGAAATTTTAAAGCACATGAAAACTAATACTAAGGAGACAACCAAAAGTTTTTCTTAAGTAAAATTCATTACCAAAGAAATAAAAGTAATTTAAAAAGTTAGCATTAGGAAGGAATAAATATCAAAACAGAAAAGCGGAATAAGATATATTACATGCTTGTACAATTATATCAAAATGGATTCTACTGTCATGTATAATTAAAAAGAACCAATAAATAAATAAATAAATAAATAAATAAATAAATAACAGGGTTGGGGTTGTAGCTCAGTGGTAGAACACTGCCTAGCTTGGGTGAGGCACTGGGTTTGATCCCCAGCATTACATAAAATAAATAAATGAAACAAAGGTATTGTATCCATTTTCAACTAAAAATTTTTTTTAAAAGAATAATAACAAAAAGTGAAATATCATTTACAAAACATGAGAAATTGTGAAATAAGAACAGGAAAATAAAGGGGGCACAGTGGCACAAACCTGTAATCCTAGCAACTCAGGACCTGAGGCAGGAGGATCCCAAGTTCAAGGCCAGCCTGGGCAACTTAGCAAGACCCTGTCTCAAAAGTAAAATAAAAGAACTGGGGATATATCTGGAGATGTAGCTGTATGGTAAAGCATCCCTGGGTTCAGTTCCAATTTAAAAAAAAAAAAAAAGAATAAGAAGATCTATTATAAATCTAGAAAATCAGTCTGAAATAAAATGCCAATAACCAAGATTAAAGCCAGACAAGGCAATCAAAGAAGAATTAGTGAATTACAAAGTTATACTGATGAATTCATCTACATTAATGGGTACAGAGAAAAAAGTTGGAGAAAAGAAGTATTAGTTATACTGATGAATTCATCCTCATGAATGGGTACAGAGAAAAAAGGAGAAAAGAAGCATTGATTGGAAGTCTCCAAAATGCATCTAAGGAACTAAAAAAAAAAAAAAAAAAAAAGACAAAATAGGATAACAGAAGAAATATCTTCAGAGAAAAAGTGGTTAAGCAGTTTTAAGAACTGAAGAACTTGTATGACTGAAAGTACAATATAAAAAATAAATACTATACATATCAATACATATAGTTTTGAAACTATAAAAACCTCAAGCTACAGAGAAAATCCTAAAAGTTATGAGAGATGCTTCTGAAATGACAAGCAAATGAAATCCTATTAGACAGTTAGATTGCCAGCACATTTCAGTCAGCAGAAATAAATGTCAGAACATAAGGCAGTAATGTCTTCGAAGTGTTGAGAGCAATTAACTGTGACTTAGAATTCTAAATTGAGCTAAAATATAATCCAAGAATTCTCTAGTCTTACTAAAAACAAAAGCTTTGTCTTCCCTAGATACTAACTAAAAAACTACTGAGGGATATATGTTAACAAGAAATGAGAAAGAAGTAGTAGGATGCTGGAGACTTCAGTGAGCAAAGACAAGGAGAAATGATGTGAGTGAATCTACCCACAAACCACTGAAAATTACAAGTCAAAAAAAAAAAAAAGAAGATCAGAGTGGGATTCAAAGAGTAAATTAAACATGATAAGGTCTTTGAGTTTGATTTTTTAAATCATACAAAGATATTGAATAAATTTTATTCTGATATAAATATACATCATGTATTTTATTTGTATGTATATGTAAACACAGATATGCATAAATATGCATGTTACAGATTTTTAAATAAAGAATAAGTAAATAATATTATCAATTTTAATCCCAGCAGAAAAGTAGAAATGAAAAACATGGAAAAAAATCAATCAATTGAAAGTAAGTTCATAAATTTTTTTCTTGCAGTCATTTTTACTTTGCTGCAACTTCTAATGAAAAAAAAATGTAAAAAATATAGTAAACTTTAGACATGTTACTTTTAAAATGGAGAGAGTAAAGAAGATTTAACTAAAACTGGGAACTCTAATAATGAGGACAAAAGATGAGAACAATATTTCATAGAGAATACAAATCGATTCAAAGGTGGCCACAAAAGTTTTTTTTTTAATTTTATGCAATATATGCTAATCACATCATGATCCTTCAAACTCTTTTTGACCTCATGCAGCCTTGAGAAAAATTATTGCCAATATTATTTAAAGAAACATTTCTTTGCATGTCCACAAATTGTTCCACTCTTGAGTACTTCATTCAGCCTTAAGGTTATAAATACATGAGGGGGGTTTACTTCTCTGTCCTGCCCACCAGATTGGCTATCCTCTAGGACAAGGGTCACAGCTCATTTATCTGGTCATCATGATCCCAATATTGGATATCTGAAATGAGCCCACCGTATCTGAAATGGTTTACTTTTGAGCAACGGATTTCTCTACAAATAACGTGTGCTGCTTCGCACCTTAGAAATGGTTGCCCATTTTTATATTTATTGCTTTTCCTTGTATCTTAAATTAAGTATCATCATGCCTGGAAACTACAAGGCACCCAAAGAAAAGCAGAGACTCTGTTCATCTTTTTTATTACCTTTGGTGATGACCTATTTGGAAAAAATAACCCTTTTCTCCATGAAACACTGCTTAAGAATATTCCCTTCTTATTAAAATATATATGAGTAAGTATGCACATGTATGCACACACAAAAAGGTAATCTTCTTTAGAATTATCTATGCATATATTCTTAAGTAAATATTTAAAATTATATGGAAATCAGCCAAACTTTCCTCTTCATGTACCTCCCATTATACTCTCAATCAGAAAAAAAAAAAATCAACCATTAACAATTTATCTTTCTGGAATTATTTTCTAACCACTTACATATATACACGTTTATATTTTCATATATGACTTTGCAACATAAGTAGATCCTATTCTACATATTTTTGACCACTTCATTTTTTTCCACTTAATAAGTTATAGAAGTCTTTCCATGTCAAGATACAAATAGCTCTTTTCATCCTTTTAATGACCATGCAGGTTCCTGAGTGTGTATGGAGCATTATTTGTTTGACTCTTCCCTATTGGTGGACACTTGGACAGCAAATAACTCATCACTATTACAAATGATGCTGCAGTATGCATTCTTGTGCATGCCTCTTCACATAAATGAATGAACTGCTTTCCAGGATAAATAGCTAAAGGTGCCCTCTCATTTTGAATATGCTCAAATTTCTATTAATCTAAATCACTGTCTCCTTCCTGTTCCATCTCAATGATTGCTTATATTTTCAGTTCAGAAAGGCAGAGAAGAATGCCCATAACTTCCCAGAAATGTAATGATCAGCCTTCAGAATCAAAATCACATCTCAAAGCATCCCCTATCAAATAACTCACTTATAAGTCATATCTGATCAATGTCATTCCAGAATTCACACACAGCAACCTTCAGTGCCTGCTGATCACAATCTTTTCTTAAGGATAATTTAGGATAGGTTTGAAAATCTGACTACAGATATGAAGGCAGGCAGAACTTCTTTGGGTTTCTTTGCAAGGAGGGCTTAGCAAAGTCCTTATCTAACCTTGGGGATGACACCCAAAGTGACACCCAAAGGAAAGAGGGGCATAGAACCAAGTATCAGAGGCATCTGGTGTGGAGAATTTGAGAATTTGACTTAGAATTATTTCTAAAACTGACTTTTTCTGTTTTAGAATGTTAAGCTTTTGTTTAAGTTATTGGTGGCAAAGACTTCTGTCTAGTACTATTTGAAGTTGGTGTACCAAGAAGTGCAGAAATACTTGAGTTGGGTTGCTAAATTTCCAAGGTGCACCCAGTGAAAGTTAACCAACATGTTCAGTACTCTACTTCATTCTGCACAGATTTAATAAGCAAGAGATGAAGACAGAGAGTAAAGGAGTTGGTGGATACCAAATTATGCATTTTTGTTTCCATCCATCATAGTCATGGTTGGGGGTTTGATGGTTACATTTCCCCCTGTGGGCTCTAATATCTCATGAGGGCAGGCTCCAGGTAGAATCTGCTTCAGTGGCTACTATGCCATACCAAGCATCCATACTAGATGGTCACCTCTAAGAATCTCTTGTTATAATGCTTTCATGACCTCTCACTAACTACACATCTATTGAGTCAAGAAACAAAGTTTAAACATTTTCAAGTCACATATGAGAACTTTGTACCTTCATAAGAACACAGCCTGGAAGAGGGAACAGGAGAGGCAGGATTCATGGTTCAAACACATTGTTGAAAAAAAATTTTAAAGGTTTAAGCATATGCCCGAAGAAATTGGAGACAATGGCACAAAAACATTCCATCAAGAAAATATTGTTGTTTGTAGTAGAAAAGATTGATATTACTTGTTATAATGTCCTGGAATTATTTTGGTTTGATATAGTACTTTATAACTTCAGTTAATTTAAGTTGGAAATCTGAAGATGGATAAAATAATGCTCTGGTTTTGTCTAACTGAAGTGACAGAAACAAAACCCTGAAACACAAATGCATGTACTCATGCACCCACCCACAGATCCCTGTGTGTGCACCTGACATGCACACACATACCTAGAGCACATCTCAGCCATGTTCACCTGGCTGAGTTCCGATCTTCAGATACAATCAAACACACACAAGAGAAAGCCAAAGGTGGAAAAGTATTCCCGCCAAAGAGTATCTGAGTAGAAAGAGATTTGCTGAAAGGACAAAGAGAAAGAGACAAAGGCAGGGGATTCATTATTGCTCAAGAGATTATATATTTTAAAAGCAGTATAAAGTGCTTAAAAGAAGTATTTAGATTTCCCACAATGACTGCCTTTGTGTACTGTCCTAGAACAGTCTTCTACTCTGTATGATAAATCTGTCACCTGCTCAGCTGTGCTCCATTTACCAGATTCAGACCATGTTACAGAGTTTCAAGCGATAGCACAGATGCATGCTTTGACACAGTGCATGACTGCTATCCTGAATACAGCACTTCAGTGGGGTTTTGGAAGAGGAAAGGACAGGGTGCAGCAATTGAGGGGCCCCATCACCCCGTGCCTACAAGGTGCCTGTTCACAGTACCAATGGATTAATTGTGTGTGTGTGTGTGTGTGTGTGTGTGTGTGTGTGTGTGTATAAAACACAAGGATCCTTCCCATTAATTTTACAAGCTTATCTATGTATGCATTTTGCGAGCTTGGAACCCTTAGGTCAAAGAAAATGAGCAATTCTTTGTTAAATGCTTCAAAAGATCGCAGAGTGGGAAAAAAAGGAGATAAGAAGGGGATGAAAGCAGAGGACAGAACACTATTTGTTCAAAGCAAGAACTTGTTCTTATCAGTCCAACCATCCACCTTTAGTTTTCTGAACACTTCTACTATATGATCAAGTTTTGCATGGTGTGATGCATGAAGACAGTCTAAGTCAGAGTCCATGCTGTAGAGAGCACACTGCTGCCAAGGGCACAAGATTCATGCACATTACGGTATTAGGGAACTGCAAGGAGCCTTGCAGAAAGGTTGCTTTGTTCTTGTTGTCCTAGTGAGTGTTATTTGGCCACCTCTCTTGCTACCATTTTCACCTAGGGCATCTTACGCACATTACTTGATCTGTCAGAGCTGATCAAATGCCTCTGCTTTGCTTGATGGTTCTCAGAACTGGTCCTAAGCATTCAGTATGGTGAACTGTATCAATTTGTGTTCCATTATTATTCTACAGGGATTCTGCTATTGCATGCAAACTGCTCTTTGTTCTTCCATTTACTACTATATCATCACTTTTTATGACACCACTCAATTCCTCCATGTCCTGTTCAGGCCTGTGCATCTGTCTCCCTTCCTGGAATGGTCTCTGCCCCACTCACAGAGTCAGCATTATCCCTGCCATCGCTCCTGTTTACTTAAGACTTGTCTCCTGCAACCTTGCCTTCTGGTTCACTGTGATGACCTCTTCCATACTCTTGTTTCCATGGAGATGACTATGTTAGACATATAAGCCTCTGATGGAAAAGGCCTTGGAATCCTCCACCTACTTCACCTTCCTTCTTGGTGAAGGCCATCCTTCACTGTCTGAGGACTTCCAGGGACAAGGACTTATTTCCTAAACTCCCATTTCCTTTCTGTGAATTTCTAAAGGAGCAATGCCTACTATTAGGCTGCAGTTACTTTTATTTAACATCCACCTTTAAATAGTCCTGTTCTCTTCAGTCAATTAAAACACCACCTTTACTCTCACATATTGTTAATGGAAATATAAACTTGAATGATCACCTTGAAAGACTGTTTGGCAGTATCTCTTAGATATTCTATGATGTGGCAATTGCACACATTTTCAACAGATATGTTTGTTTACCAAGTGACACAAGAGGCATGTTCTAGAATATTCATCCAGTATTATTTATAATAGTCACAAACTAGAAACTAGTGAAATGCTCATCAACAGTGGAAAGACAATACTGTGGTACACACAATGGAAAATTATACAACAATGACAATGAAATAGCTGTAATTAAACATAGTAATATGAATGAATGAATCACACTGACATATAAGAAACACTGAATAAAATCATAAAATCACACTGAATAAAAGAAACCAGACCCAAAATTATACATACTGTGTAGTTCCATTTCCATAATGTATACGAACAGGCAAAATTAATCTTTTCCATCGGACATGGACATGGTAGTCACCATAGGAGACTGCAGGATGGTTCCCAGGGTGCTGGTGATATTTCTTGGTTTATAGGTTGGTGATATGAGTTTGTAAACAGTTTGTAAAAATCTATCAAGTTATATATTTAGATGCACTTATCTATATAAATATATTATACCTTGAGGGGGACAGTTTTAAAATCTTCCTCCAAATAATCCAAATCTAACTTCTGTAGTTATTTTTCATATGATATAGGTTCTAGAATGTTCAAGATCCCAGTTCCTTATAAAATCATCTTAATTTATCAATGCCTTGATCATTCATTTGGAAACTAATCCTACTGATTAGTTTGTAATGTTCTTTAAATGTCCCATGTGGGACTAACTCCTTCCCCTAATATAATGTGACTCCCATAGGTAGATATTTTCCCTTTTGGTTCACTTAGAGTACATATATTCAGTGTACATTATATACTAAGAATATTAAGAGTATATGTACCCTACCTCCTCTTACTTATCAGTTGCAGATTAAAGAGGAGATGAAATTTACATGGGGCCTGTTAGATCAACCAAACCAAGAATCTCCTTCCTTTTTCTTAAAAGGTTTAATTCTAATGTATCCAGTGAAGTCAATTTTTTTTTTTTTTTTTTTTTTTTTTTTTTTTTTTTTTACTTATTTGCTCGCTCTCTATCCTCCGACTGACCAAGGACTGAACTTTGCCTTGATTTGAGAGTCCTTTTCAGATTGTTTTGGTATGGAGAGAAGGAGACCCCTCTTTAAGGAGATCTCTAAAAGATCTGGTCATCTTCCATAAGTTGGCCTAATGCCTGATACCCTTCCTTTTAATTTTTTTTTCAAGGAGGAAACATATTCATTTGGACAATGAGACAATGAGGCAGGCTTTCTCTTCATGTAACTTAATGGCACCATCATTCCTGATGGGTACATAAGTGAGAGATACCACACAAACCACACCACTAATGGAGAATAAAGAAATCAGAATTCTAAATAATGGAACGACAGCTTTTGACCCAGTTATCCCACTCCTTGGTTTATACCCAAAGGACCTAAAGTCAGCATACTACAGTAACACAGCCACATCAATGTTTATAGCAGCTCAGTTCACCATAGGTAGATTGTGGTGCCCTTCAACAGATGAATGGATAAAGAAACTGTGGTATATATACACAATGGAATATTATTCAGCCATAAAGAATAATAATATGATGGCATTTGCAAATAAATGGATGGAATTGGAGAATATCATGCTAAGTGAAATAAGCCAATCCCAAAAAACCAAAGGCCGAATGTTTTCCCTGATAAGTGGAGAATGATATATAATAGGGGTGGGGGAATGGGGAGGGAGAGAAGAATGGGAAAACTAGATTATGTAGAAGGAAATGAGAGGGAGTGGGTATAACAAATGGTGGAATGAGACAGACATCATCACCCTATGTACATGTATGATTACATGAATGGTGTGAATCTACATCATGTACAACCATAGAAACGAAATGATGTACCACATTTGTGTACAATGAATCAATCAAAATGCAGTCTGTAAAGAATTAAAAGATAAATAAAAAAAAGAAAATCAGATCAAATTTGAAAAAAAAAGTTCTCTTTCTTAACAATTATCATAATCCCCCAAATTGTTCAGTAATAAGTAATATCTGTTCTATTAGCAAATAGTGCTGAAGCCATGGAATCAAACCAGCTCCATGGAAAAGAGAAACACATAAGCAATTGAAATGTAATTTGGTGAATGCGAAGGTGGAATAAAACATGTGGTATTTTAAAAAAAAAAATGGAACAAAAATAATGTTTTAGATGTTGATAAGGCTTCTGGCTGATAACTTATCTTTCCAGAACAAATATTGCCAGAACAATCTGCAGACATTTACATCATGAATGCTGTTTGTCTCTCTGCTCACACACTCCTTTGCACACTTGGCACCTGCTGTGCTTGACTGCTGTGCTAAATTTCCCTTTCTGCTGAATTTCTCTTTCCCGCTGGGCACAGTTTTTCCTAAAGAACATTCATAGATACCAGGCATCTCCACAGACAAACTGCAGAACAAGAGGCTAGCTTCTAGCTATACTCATACTCCTGCCACTTTATCTGCCATCAAAGCCCATGTTCAGCCTATACAAGGACAAAGTCGCCCCCTCCCAAGTTTTCTCTCTCTATAAAGATATAGAAGAGAAAAAGAGCGATAGGATGAAATTATGAATCAGTAAAGATTCCTAACCAGCCTGTTGAGGAGCTATCTCCAGAAAATTGAAGACACATGTCAGTTCTTTATAAAGATCATGCAAAACAGAGAAGGAAAATCTAAGAAAGCTACTCATGCAGAAACTATTTAATCAAAGGGTAAAGACAATTATAACATCTGTTAATCTTCAGTAGAGGTTATAATTAGATGCTTTGGAGAAACACCCTTTCAAGGGTGATCCCCTCACATCTGTTGTGAAGACACACGATATTGTGCAGTGACGAATCACTTCAGCACTTTCGGAAAATGGGGGACTGCTAGGGATCACAGACACTACCAGGGTCCCCAGGACGCCCATGCACACAGCCCAGTCCTGAGCCCACTGTCCTGGCTTTGCTCCTTGCTGCTTTGATAATTGCCTGTGTTGTGAGTCAGGCTGCAATCATTGTGTGATTAGCAATAACAGGATCATAGTGCCAGGAATGGCCTTGGGACCATCTGATCTCCCTCTCACTCTGCAGATGGGGCCACTTGATCCCACGTCCTACAGCTGGCTTGGGGCAGGATTTTACAAGCAGGGTCACTCAATTCTCTCTCTAGATCACACTCTCCTCTACCATGCAGCCTGATCCTTTGGGGCTCTCTTTTCCTTTGGCCTAGAATTTGGATGTGTTCTTTGTTTAACAGGATCAGCATTGTAATGAGGCCCTAGGGCATTTGATGATTATGGAAACATTGAAAAGACTGGAATGATGCCCTTTTTTTCTGACTTCTGCTTTACTGAGAAATACTGACCATCCTCTGCTCTGCTGGGGTGAGGAAGGAGGAGAGAGAAATGAATTAAGAGAGGCAGTAGAAGCAAAAAGGATAACTGAAGGAGAGATAAGATTCAAGTTGGGCAGGGGAAAAGACAGAGAGGGAAGACTGAGAAATAGGGAAGAAAAGAATAAGAGAGAAAATACAAAGAGTAAGAAAATTGGAGAAGAGGAAGGAGACAGCCAGGGAAAATGGTCCAGGGATACATAACAGGGGAATGACATGAGGATGCATCAGAAGGAGCTAGACACTCATCACACTCTTTCTACCCCATAACCTGGTCCCGCCATACTTCAAAGGAGTTGTATACAAACTGGATTCAAGGGTTTTGCCAAATAAAAAGCAGAGATGATAAAGTCAGGGACGTAAATCAGCAGATGCAGCATTGAGCAAAGAAAGCTATGCTCACGTGATTGGAATGTAATAAATAAATTGACAGCCAGGAGGGGTTAGGGTAGACAGCTTCCTTGCTTGTCGTTTTAGGCTGCAAATACATGTCTGTACCAAAATATCAAGAAAATGGAGTTCCTGACATTTGACATCAGGATTAAACAACATGTCCCTGAAACACACAGCACTGCCATCTCTCGAAGTTGCCTACAGCATTCACCTGCTTATAAGGGCCCATAATGTTCTGGATGATAAGGAGCCAACGATGATCGTAAGGGTCACCATGTGTTTAGCCTGTTTTTGTGCAGTTATGCCATGGACTTTATCTCATTTAATTCTCACAGTGATCCTATAAGAAGGTAATATAATCTAAACATCTGGCTCAAAGTCATACTGTGTAATCTGGAACAAATTAATCTCTGGGTATCTTAGCTTTCTCATCTATACAATGGGATTAGTAATAATGTCTGTCTCAAGGACTGTTGGAAGGGTTAGAAGAGATAATAAGAAAGTACAATGAGGTAGACATATTATGAAGACTTAATAAATATTAGGTGAAATCACTGTTGAAACTACTCTATTTTACAGATGAGACCAAGCTCAATTAGGTTAAAGAACTTGCCCAAAGTCAGTAGAGTAGAGGTCAGGACAGAGACTAGAACTCAGGGACACCTAAGAGCAAGTGCCTCTTGGTTAGGAGCTGTCATTATAAGTTTTCCACTACTTTATCTGTATTAACTGATCCCAAAGATCCTGGTCTTTTTACTGCAGATTTTGAGGAAGAATATTTAATTATGGCCTCAAGAAAAATCTCCAGCCCAATGTGGGAAATATGAAAGCATACATGGCTCACTTGGGGACACCTTCCTGCTCCCATTCCTTCTGTTCTTGTCAACAAGAAATCCTTCTCCATTCTCTTATTATTTTCATACCTACAGAGCCACCATTTGATAAATACCACAAATATTGATCCTTGCACTACTGGAAATAAAAAGATGCTCACTCACTCATGGAAAGTGAAGTTAAAATAAAAACAAATAGTGCCATGCCTTTGTGTCCTAAGACCGCAGGCATCATGAAGGCCAGGAGATTTGAGTTATAAAAATGAATGTCTTCCTTAAGTGTAAAAATGGAGAAGAAAAAGTAGTAAGCAATGAGTTAGAATGCTTGCTTATACTCATCCTTTTGTCAAATATTTTTTGTATACCTACTGTGTGCCAGCCACTTTTCTAAATGCTAAGTCTACCGTATTAAACAAGACAGACGGACACAGGTTCCGCCTTCATGGAATAGCTAGCCTTGCCAGGAAGATGTTCTTAATCAAATAGTCGACCATATGTTTCAATACACCAGTGATAAGTGCTATGAAAAACAAGGACATGGGGCTTGTAGGGGACATAAAAAGCATAAGAAGCCTACCTGAGGGAGCCAGTCAGACTGAGAAGAAGTTGCCTCAGCAGGATGGAGTGGGGAGAAGAGAGCCTCCCTAAGAAGAAGAGACTTGCATAAGAGGAGCCAAAAGGTCAGTAAGTAGGAAGAAAATTGCCCTGCACTAACCAGCTGAATGACTTTAGAAACATCAGTTCTCCCCTCCCCTGGTGTTTCTTCCCTGGAAAATGAGCAGGACAGAGAACATGAAATGATCTCACCTCTTCCAGTGCAGATCCTTTCCCTGCATCTGAATGGAAGGCATACCACAGAATGTCATGAGTTTATATCACAGTTTACATCAGCTCCAGGGAATAGAAAATACCTTTTTTTTTTTTTTTAGAGTGGAGTTCATCCTAACCAGAAGCAAGCAAGTTTAAACTGTGCCAAGGATAGGAGAGCCATCATCTCTCTTCCATATTCCTTAGTCAACCCTATGTTCCAGCTAGTAAGCTCAGAGGCCAGCATTCCCACTCCAAAAGAAATGGTGTGTATAGATTTTATGACTAGGCACCTAAAGTCTTGATTTGATTGATGGGTTATTAATGATCTATCTGAATTGTCCAATTTCCTACTAAGAAAACAATGAAAATGAAAGCTAAGATGTCTAATTTCTCCATATAGAAAGAAAGGCAATGCACTCTAAAAATCCTTTTGATAGTTTTACTGCTATTAATCAGAAATTCTAAAAACAATGCCTTCTTTAATAGGGTGGCTGTGGCTGTTGGCTATTGGTCTGTACGTGAACTTTTACTCAGTTTAACAAGGCCCTCTACTGGCAATCTCAAAAACACTGTCTCTAAAGGTGAAGTCTTTCCCATTATTTTATGTAAATGTTTTAACTACTCCCAAAAATAATGTATCTCACACTCCTAATTGTATTCTTTAGGGCTGAAACACCAGTGAGAGGAGAATGAGAAAAGGAAAGAAATAAATGTCAAGTGGGTGGACCATTTTTTTTTTATCTATTCACAGAATAAAATTACATGAAATATCATTTGCTTTCCTCTGAAGAAACTATTCTAGATGTCAAAGATACACCGAAAGAAATAAATTTCTTATATTAAAGAATATCACATAGTCATGGGACTATAAAATCAAATTATAAATGTTATTTACCAAACATAATAAACCAGATCTTTTCTATTTACCCAAATATAAGTAACTGACTATAATTAAAATAAAGGACACATTGGAGATAGGCATTTTAAATTGCTTATGATACAGCATAATTAATAATTAACTTCTCCCCCTTGACAACTGACATAAAAAAACAGTATAGAATAACTTGAGAATTTAACTGTTAACATAAGAAGAATATCTTAAAGGGAGATTAGCTTTGACATATGTCAAAGGACTATTGAAACCAGTGAGAAAATTTAGCCCGAGTCATGAAAAACTAAGTGAATTTTTGAAGAGAGACAATTAATAACTTTAGGGAAATACTTTAATAGAAAGGAAATTTGATCATAGTAAGTGATTTGTCTCAACAGTAAACAACACAGTTGGCCTTCCCCCTGTGTCTGCTCCATATCTGTAGATTCAGCCAACAGCAGATGGATAATATTGGAGAAAAAAGATTCAGGTGCATACCAAACGTGTTCTGATATTTTTCTTGTCATTATTCTGTGAAAAACACAGCATAAGGACTATTTATATAGCAATTACATTTTAGCAGGTATTACAAGTAATCTAGAGATTATTTAGAACATATGGGAGGGTATGTATAGGTTATATGTGAATATTATGCCATTTTATATAAGGGATTGGAGCAGCCATAGAATTTAGTACCTTAATAGGTCCTAAAACCAATCCCCAGTAGATACCAAGGCAAGTCATTTATAATCGTGACAAAAACAATAGGCACGATATACATTTAAGCAAAAATGTGATACACTGAAGAACAAGGAAGATGTAGGAAAGATACACTCTAACATAATAGGAAACTCATAATAAACAATTTTATATTTTACACAGATAAAGAGACATCATATTTGGAAATATTACATAAAAAAGCAGCTAAAAGAGCAGATAATGGTTGAAGACAGAACTGGGGAATGGGATAAGGAGGGGTGGCTCAGGGGCTATGAAATATAAAGATCTGCAATGTTTATAAATATAAGCACTTTGGCATTATCAGTGAGTAATATTCACAAATTTGAATAGAGATACATAAACATTTTAGTACTGCTGGGTTTTCTAAATTGTGAACATGTATTACTTTGATTTTTTGAGTTTTTAAAAGCCAGTTATCACTGACAATGGAAGCTTTGGGGATGTATCCTTTGGGCTGGCCTGGCTCAGTTCTGTGTATCCAGATTCAATTTGCCAAATGAAGCATGTATCCTTTGTGGGGCAGTTTGTCAGACATGCATCTCGACAGTAACACTTGTTCCCACATTTCAGAAATAACAGCTCTTCTTTCAACACCATAATATTTATCTGCTGTGTTATTATCCAAGCTTATGCTCCAAAATGGGTTCGGGACTTTCCTCTTGAACTCAGTCCATTTGGTTCCAAAAGTGCATCCAAATTCTACTCAAAGAAATCACTAATCCACTATTTCTAAGAGGAGAGATCTGGTTTCTTGCCTTGAAAATACCAAGATTAATTTATGTAACTACTGGGAAGTACCTTGTGTAATTGGGGCTTCCAAACCGACACGATACACTTCATTAGACAAGTATGTATTGGGGCACTGTAAACGCTGTGGGTAATGTTCTATGTATCCAAAAGATTTATTATTTCATTTGTAAAGGAGGCACAATTGGGAATCCAAAATTCCAAAGGCATTAAACCTTATAGAATTAAAGAACTAGAGAGAAATAAGACTGTAAGGAACCTTACGCTTAAGTGGTCCAGTGACTTTGCTCAGTGTACAGCGTAAACCATTCTGACTTTTAAGTCCACTTTCACAAAACACTACCACATCTTTGGGGAAACTTTTCTAGAGACCTACCAAATCGCCACCATTATTTCCAATTGTGTCTTTTTATCTAATCCCTCAATTTTACTCTTGACCAAGCCCGCCAACGCCCAAACTAAGCATGCAAATAATCTTGATGTTCAACTGTAAACTTAGGTTTCTCTTCAAGGAGATTCATATCTGAGATTTAAAGAGGGGAAAAAAAAAATACCAAAAGGGCTGGGCTGTGCTTTAGAGACTTCTGAGGAGAACATGTGAATCACCAGTCCAACTGGCTGGCACTTGGAAGTGTTGATCTGATTTACCACTCTGCCAGTACAAGCAGTTTCGAGGCAGATGTGTGACCACAGCTCCACTGTGGGCGAGGCTCAAAAGGTCAGCCCTGAACCTCCAGAGAGCCGCACAATGAAAGTTCAGAGTGCATGCTGCACGTTGTAACACTGCTGTGCCTCTGATTGCCTCCTGTGCACATTACTTAACCTCTCTGATCCTCAGCTACCCTTGCTTGGGTAATGAACATGATGACCATAATGACGGAGCAAAAAGTTTAGAAATAAGCCTGTTATACAGGAATCTCTCAATACTGATATAAGGAGAAAACAATTCCAATCTGTTCTTATAGTGCCCATCAACAACACAGTCATACCTTTTCCTCATCATTTTTTGGGACCACACACTCTGTGCCAGATACAGGGCTGTGCATGAGGTTACAAATTTTACAACTCAACAACCCTCCCTCAAATTCACTAGAGTCTCATGGCAGAGGCAGAATGCAAAGATATCATTTTTAAATGGGGCCATAGAGTTTAGGCATTCCAACAGAGTTCAGTCAGAATCTCATGGGTATGTTCTCTCCTTCATGTGAGAGAAGCAAAGGAGAGAAAGAAAGGGTGGTGTTGTGTAAGACCACAGTCTGCTCTGGGAAGTAGGGAGGGCAGATGTTACCTAGAGAGAAGGAGCAGTAAAGGTGACTTGAGAGCAGGGAAAGGATCACAGACACAGCATGGGAAAGGGGCAGGCACAGGACTTGGCGACGAATGGGAATGAAGGAACTTAGTGGGCAACGTTTTTTCATCTACTCAGCAAGTAATTCACTAAAGAGAGTAGCTTCAAGGTGGGTGTCAGGCAGGTGGGCCCTCATTGCACACAGAGACTAAAGAGGGAACCAATGAACACACACTTCCCTGGTGCATAGGGACACCTGTCCATGGCAAGTGGGGCATGGAAAACTACTCACAGGAGGGGAAGGGCAAGCAAGAGCTGGGAGGACAAAATGGGTGTATAGACAGGGGTTACAGGCCTGCTGCACAAGTACAAAAATGGAGAGGTCCTGAAGAGAATATCTAGCCCGCAGGAAACAGGTCCTGGCTGCTAATAAGCCAGTGGTCCCCATGTGAATCATGTAAAGAACTTTTAACTATACCTGCATCTGAATTCCACCTAGGAGATGTTGGGTCATTAAGTCTAGAATGGGAGGCAGGCATCAGCATAGTAAATAGTAACAATAATAGCTAATACTCATTCGTACTTAATATATGCCTCGCATTGTGTTATATGTCTTAGTTATCTATATTTCAAACTCCCTTATCCTTCCAGGAAGCAGGAACTCTTATTATCCAAATCTGAAAGAGGAGAAATTGAAACAAACAAAAAAATCAGTGGATTAACTGTGAGACCATAAAGCCAGCAAGTGGTAGAAACAGGCCTTAAGCCTCAGCAATGTGGTTCCAGGGTCAAGTCCTTAATCAATATGCCACGGTGCCCCAGAACAGAAGATTCTGATGCAAGTGAAACTCCAGCACAGATATTAGTATATGCAGGGAGCACAAAGAAATGAAGCAGGGTAGAGTGGCAGGCATTCGATCAAGTATAGCCCTGTTTTTTGTGCTCAGAACTCTGGAATCACAGCCTTCATCAGAGTGAAGAAAAATTCAAAGCCACTAAGCACAGTTAACCAATAATTTTGTCAACCAAGTGTGGAAGCCTGAGGGTTTGATATGGGAAAATGCATATTTAATTAACTCTTTCATTTATTTAGCATCATACATGAAACAACTTTTCTGTGGACAAGGGAAGTTTTACGACATAGCCCTTGCTTTCAATGGAAAGAGATATTTATGTGGGCAAAGAGTTCCAGGCCCCATGGCAAAAGTTGGCACAAGATACCAAAAGGGTCCAAACAAGTGCAAGTGCAATGTCACTTGGATCTGGAGAGTCCACAGAGGCACCCCAAGGTGGGACGGTCAGGGCAAGGAAGACTCCAGAAAGAAAAGGAATGCAGGGCATGAGTGGGTCCTGTGGAATGCTGGGATCTGAGGTCCAGGCAGTAGTGAGAGGATGGAGGGGAGCAGCCATCAAGGAAAAAATGCAGAAAAGCTTCCACAAGAGGAGGAAAACAAGCAAGTTATAGTTAGCAAAGTTTGAGACTTAGAAGTAAAGCAGAAACAAAATTATCAGAGTTGGGAATCACCTTAGCTATCCCAATCTGTACTCAGTCCAAAATACCTTCTATACTAATTCAACTATTACCTTGCTAACCTTTAGGCCAACTGTAAAATAATCACAGGGTTCCCTTTTGTTTGCTAGCAAAAACAAGGAGGAACAGAGATGTAAAGAAATGTAACCAGAGCCAAAGACAAAACAGGAACTTTCAGTCTTTGCCAGACCACCTTCATCTGTACACCTGCACACGGCTCTGCTCCTGCAAGAAGCATATGAACCATATGTGGATCCTATTTCTTTTTAATCTTTAAGAACCTGAAGATCGGAATGCATGCTGGAGTGAGCACAGCAGACAGTTTCTAGTGGGAGCTCTGGCACCCTCTTGCTGGGTGCCTCTGGACAAATCACTACCCCACCTCATGACCCAGTTTTTCTTTTATAAAATGATAAGCTTCGACTAATACTTTGCAAACTATTTTAATAGCAAATCCCTTATTTTGAAAAAATCTGCAGAGAGCAGTGAGCTCTAATATATAAAACATACCCAAGCACAGTGTGCTTTGATGGAAAAATTGGGAGCTGACACAGAGATAGGAAGTAGCCCACCTCAGGACTCCATGAAAAATAGTTGAGTATTTTAGGACTTTCCTACATTGGCTTCTAAGGGGAAAGCAGTCAGGGCTGTCACTGCACTCCTGGGCTGGTGACAGAGCAGCTGAATTCAAGAGCAAGTCGGTCTCCTGGAATGAGTCATGGGTTTCTCGTGCAGGAGCTAACAGGCTAACAGCCACTTCTTGCCAGAGGGCTGTCAGGTCTAGAGGGCAGGAATCAGTGGTGATTTGCTACTAGCTGCAAGTGGCTGAATTGCAAGCGCTAAGGAGGAAATCCCAGGCAGCAGCAAGGACCCACAGAAAGACACGTTCATAAGGCTCATATACCACATGGGGAGAGCAAGTGCAGCAGGATAAGACAGTCCCTGTCCAGACTGGTGGTGCATGGAGCCCACTCTTCCTGTTTAAATCCCAGAGAATACTTAGAGAATTTTAGAGCCCTAAGGAAAGTGAAAGAAAGGATGTAGATCTTGCCCACCAACAAGCTGAGTGTCAAAGTTGACTTTTTCAGTAGTACATTAACTCCAGTTGTTAACCCAGAAGGCAAATCACATACTCTGTTTGGGTGGTGGCGGTGGGTGAATCCACATGGAAAGGGTTTGAATTTCAAAACAGTTTTCAATGCATACTACTAGCACCTGAGAATGAATGAGTTTGAGAGAGGAGGAGAAGGAGGGGGGAGAAAGAAAGAAAAGAGGAGAGTCTGAGGAGAGGGTGTAGCAGGATGAAAAACAACATATGAATAACAACATGCACATATTAGAAATCTATAAACCACACACACACAAAATCAGAGATAAAAGGGGATATTTTCCCTCCAGCAACCAGTTCATTAAAATTAGTCTTTATAGCGTTCAGCTAAACTGCCTAGGTCAACCTAATAGATTTTTTGATTGGCTAGTTGGTACTTTACAACACAAAAAGTCCACAACAGCAAAAACAACAACAACAACAACACACACACACACAAAAAAAAAATCCCTACCAAACTCCACCTCACTGCAGAAACAAATGAGAATTAACAATTCAGCCTCCCTATCTGCACCCTGGTGCCTGTCCTGAGTCTACACGTCCTCTCCACCTAACCCCAGTCAACTTTAGCGCACGCACTATAATTACTTGGAAGAAATGCATACTTGTGGCTGCTGAGAGAGTCTGCAGAAAAACGTAAACATCATCATCTCACTTTAAAAGGAAAGCAAGCTGTGTAAACAAGAAAAACTGTTACAAGAGTTTTTTAAAAAATCCCAACAGTCTTACTTGTAGTTAGCTCCTCAGTGAACACAAATCACACAGTCCTGGAGACAGACATAGGAACTGCAAGGACTCAACCACTCTCTGCTGCTAAAATTCTCCTCCCGCGGTTATGCTCTGTTTATTTTTCAAGCATTCAAAGACCGCGGCTACGAGACTACTCGGTTTTCCTGAATATCCGCAGCATCAGCGAGGTCCTGCCGCGAATCCCGGGCGAGTTTGCGGGAGACTTGCTCCCTGGGCTGCGGCTCCGTAGTTGCTCCGAGCTTGTATTTACAAGCTCCGTGGACAAAGTCCCAAATGACATCACTGGCAGCTGCTTATTGTTGAGTCTTTATTAACTGACTGTCAAAAAGAAAGGAGGGGGTGGGGAGCAAGAGTATCTTTTTCTGCAGCAAAATCGGCCTCTTGGAGTGGATTCCAGTTATACACGCGTAAATAATCCCATTGATTCACATTTTGGAGAGCTTGGCTTCTTTGAGGTGCGAAAAAGCCAAAGAATCGCCTGTACTGATGCAGACTGGTTAAACTGTAGACGTGGAGGAAAGTTTTTAGTGCCAGGGCGGCACTCTCAGGTTGTTTACCCACCTGCTTCGAGTCAGTTTCAGAGTTTGATGATTCATAAATATATACTAGTTGTGTCTTACATTGCATAACAACTTTTTACTGTGATCTATATACCTGGCTAACTTTTTCTTATAGATGGATTGCTTTGGGTTGCAACTCTTTTTTAGAGACCCTCTAAAGTTTCTCAACTTAGGGTAGAAGGAAGGGTGCCCTGCAATCATAAAGCAAAACTTTTGTGCATATTTGCAAACATGATAATCCCCCCCAACCCCACCCCAGGAAGCATGCTGGAAACTTTCCTCCAGTTCTCAAATTTTTAATAACTAACTTGTACCACCTCATCACTTAAATAAATAAATAAAAGAATAAATGAAATAATAGATGAGAATTTCTGCCAAGTACCACAAATAATTTCAAACAATATTGTGAAACTCACTCACTTGCAACTATCAGAATAAATGTGTGCACTTTTCCCTATTTTCCACTCTCTCATCAGAACTCTTTTTCTGTCAGCTGGTTCTCAGAGTTTTTATAGTTGTCTCCCCACCCACCCCAGCCCCCACCTAGAGACATTCCACACATCCAACACTGAGTCCCTGCTATGAAGCTTGAACACCCCAGCCACTGTTTTCCTTCCTTCCTCTGGGCTGCTATAATGATGCTTACTATTTATATTTATTTGCTGCTTTTTATACACTGACTTGTATTTTTAGTTTGTTTTTTAGCCATCTGTGTTCTGTCTCCCCAACTCGTTTGAAAGGTCTCTGAGAGCAGGCATTGTGCTGTACACGTTGTTTATTTGTTTATACCCAGATTCCCTGCTGTAGCCAATGCTAAACAGAAATGCAGAGGGGAAGGCACTGAGGGTGAAGATAGGAACAAGGTTAGGAGATCCCTTGGAACAGAGAGTATGTTTAAGCATCCCTGACCTTGGAAAACAATGATGTGGCATCTCACTACCTACCTACAGTGGGTGCTCATTCCATGTCTGAAAATTATTTTCTCCAAAAATAGCAATTGATTATTGATTTGGCAGGATCTCAACCCCCCCCTCCAAATATGCCATTTTCAGGTAGGAATCAAAACCGCACATATTTTATGAATCACAGATTAATTTGAAATGAACATAATATTAATCAAAGTAAATTAGAAATATTTAAATAGTTTGCATGTACAAATTCATAGGCCCAGCAATATCACTTTTCCATAGTGACAACAGAAGTGTGAAGAGCACTAGAATATATATAAGCACAAGAATATTCTTTACAGGATTATTTGTCATGAAATAATATAAGGGACAATTTAAATATTAATTTATATGAGATAGGTAAATCGAGGTAATGCATATGCTAACAAGGACAGAATTAGATGGTTGCTTACTGAGTGAATAATCCAAATTGCCGTATCATACATGGTATGAGAGGTCTTATACAAATCATTAATGTTGATTATTTTGGTGACATGAGGTGGGAGGAAGTACCTCTTTTGTATGCTTTGGTGTGGTTTGATTTTTCTTTTCAATGATTGCATTCAATTTTTGTTATTAAAACTATTTTAATGACGGTACAATTTTTCAGAATACATCTCAAGGGGAAATCTACCAAATATCTGATATTAGTGTTTGCTCGATGAAGATCTAGTGGTTGAACGAATGCTGGGGATTTCCTTCTAGAAGGCAACAAAGTGTAGAAATGAACTGAGATAGAAAAGAGTGGGAACCAGGTACTGGGTTTTTATTTCTGATCCAAAGACTGACAACCGCTTCCCATCACATTTAAGAATTAATTAGAAAACCTCTTAGACTATGTCCATCTTAAGGAATGATTAAGGTTAAGTGCTGAGAACATAAAGTGCTGACCTTTTCCTGTGCAATTGCAGTTTAACAAATGGAGCTTTAAGGGAGACAAGCATGAACCGCTTTGGTTCAGTTCACTGGTCGCCAGCAAGCATTGCAGACAAGTCAGAAAACCTGTAGAAGTGCAGGTTTGGCCAGCTCCTTGTTCTGGCTAGTCTAACAGGAAGGGAGGCAGGGGGAGGTTGGGAATGTCTAAGCCACAGTGAGTCTTCAGAGCTGTATCCAGGAGAGAACCAGGGCTTTTCAGTGGCCTGGAGTGATGGCCCAAAACCCATATCTGCGTACCCTCCACACTGCTTGAAAGCCCCTGTAGTAAAACTCGAGGGCATAAGCCACAAATTAGACACTACATTTTTCTTTAAGGGGGAAAAAAGTCCAAGAAAAAAATGACTGAAAGTTTCCACCAAGGTAAGATAGGTTTTTCAAAGCACTATTTCCATGCACACTGGAGTCCCACTTCACAGTGAGAAGATACCTTATGTCTGTAACAATTTCAAAAAAGAAATACATGCCCATATTTCCTGCATGGGTTTTATTGTTGGTGGTGGTTGGGGTGGTGGTTTACCTATGATAGGAACCAGAGTCTGGGTTCTCTTTAATTGCACATTTGGAACCCCTAGGGTCATACATTCCCAAGCAAGAGTTAAGTACAAGTACTGTACATACCTGAGTTATAACTTAGTGTAAAAAGAAATAGGGGGCAGTTGAGGGTGAATGGGAGCAGGGTTATCCTTCCCACGCCCCTCTGCCAGGTGATCAATGAACTAGGCTGCTGAAATCACGTCTACCTGCCAAGATGCTTGACCCACTCTCCCTCCTGCCTCTCAGTCCATCCTCAAGTGATGTCTTCTAATTTCTAAGCCCTGCCCTCACCAATCAAGGACTTCAGGGAGTGAGTTCACGGGGCAGATCAATAGACCTTTTCATTTGTTAAAAAGATACGTTTTATCCTGTATTCTTTAGGTCAAAGTGTTTTCACTCTTAAATTGTGAAGATTCCTAAAGTTAAAGACAGTAATCAGATCTGCACGGTGTGAAAAATTAGCCAAGATGCCCTAGAGCTGTTCCCTCACATGATCTTGACCATCCTGGCAGGTTCAGATTCTCCCTCCAACTCTGGATCTCCTTGTCCTCCTCCCTCATTTTCACAAACAACATAACAATGACCATTCCTTAAGTATTTCTATGTATCATCTTCTTTAAGTGCATCATCTAATGTACCCTTAACACAAGTCAGAGAGATACATACCATGTTCATCACTCCCTCTTCACAACTGAGGCAACTGGGCCCCAGAGAGATATGTTGTTTATTTAATTTGAATCTAATCATGCATAGAGCCAGCAGTAAATCCAGGTTTCAACTCAGCCTGCCTCACCCTCCGGTGTCCCTGGGAGCCCTAGATTCCTCTGATGATGATAAACATTGAAAAGAAAGTTGATATACAATATGAATAGTAACAAATTACAAGAAGAAGTTTGGGGCCAATAAGAAAATCACCAGTTCTGATTCCTGTATACAAATACAGGAATGGCAGTCGACATTCAACAGAGCTTCAGATTTCAAGTCCAAATAGGTGTGACTTTTGCTCCTTTACATAACCCAGTCTCTCTGCTTAGCTCTTCCAATGGAGAGGTGCTGTAGGCCTCAAAGAGAAGAGCAAAGAATGTGGAGAATTGGACTCACAGGGCTTAGTCCCAGCGCACCTTGGAATGGAAAAGATACAATTGTGGGAAGGAGAAAATATTGGAGAGCAGGCATTTAGATGTATTCACTTCCTGCTTCCCTTCACACTAAGAGCCTTCAGTGATGAGTGGTCCTCTGTTCCAATATCCATTTCTTCTGCTGGAGCTACTGGTCCTACCAGGGCTTCAGAGACAGTCAGTCTTGTAAGAGTTAATATGATCAGCAGTAGAAAGAAACAGAGGAGATTTTACAAAGGGTAGCAAAGAAGCACCCCAACATCCGCCAAACATACGCAAATTAGCATGGCTTTGAGAGAGTTAGTCTCTAGGGGGCTTGAGAATCTGTATGTTTAGAATGTGACCCACATTATTCTCATGCAGATGGAAGCACTGTTTAACTATTTATTAAGAGAGAAGTAAAAATATGACTTTTTTTGTCTATAATCAGACACTGATTTTAAAAAAAATCATATTGCTTTGTCCAGGGTCCCTAGATAAGAGCACTCTGATCAATTAGAAAATTACCTACAACAGACCTTATCTGACACTGAGTTGGTACACAAAGTGCAACTTAGAAAAAAAAAAAAAAAATGCCACGTTGATAGACCCAAACACAGTGTGGGCTAAAGACATTTACAGGCTGTAGTCACTGCAGATTTTGTACTATCCCACATACATCAATCAAACAAATTAAGACCAAACCATAAAGTAAGTATAAGGAGTTCCAGCAAAGTTCAGATTACTCCCATAATAACTGCTTTGATGCATTTCCTAACATATCAAATGTCAAGCTTGCTAACACCATTTTTCCTCCCTGGAAGAGTGAGGACTGATTGCTGAACCTCTCAATACACATGTCGTCTGTTGGGTTGCTGACACTACTGGCTCACCACTGACCTGTGGAGAGGGTGCTGATATGGCAGAGGTATGCTGAAAGTGAAGGTAGACTGGCAAGATGCAAAACTCGACCAACTTTAAGAACCTTCCTGGGACCAGAAGATTCTTCAAATGAGACGTATAATCCCCCCATCCTTTTGCTTTTTCAATCAACAGACTCTGGGCCCAGTCCAGGAGGTACATCAAGGGTTAATGTTCCACAACACTGGAAGACTCTTGATGAAAGGCTCTATGTAAGTATAAAGTATCACCATGAGGTTGGAGGATTTTATTTCAGCCTCCTCATTGTGTTGTTGACAGTGCGTACTGTGAGTTTGACATTTTTAACTACTTTGCTTGCCCCATATAAAGAGGACTGGGAAAGTGAAGGTGGGAAAAGGGAAGGGGGGGCCCTAACTGTCCCCTGACTTTGATTTTACACAAATCCAATGCACAACATTAAAGTCCAGTTTGCAAGCTGGGCATCCAACAATACTACTTCAAGGATTTATGTAAATTCATTAAACTACAAGACACACGTTGTATTCCTTTTAACCTAAGCAAAGAGTCCGCCTGAAACCAGAGCCTGAGGGAGGCCTCACGGGATATGGCTATGTGTAAATTGAGAAAGCAACTAATTTTGTGGTCCATGATTGTCTAAATAAAAAAAACCTGAGTTCGATTTTCACCAGATACCAAAAGGCCATTAAAATCAGTGATAACACTGAGGAAAGGAAGAGGACGGGGACTGTCACTGACCTTTCCCTGGGAGAGACTGGCGTATTGTGTGATTAATGCCTTCAATACAACCGGCCCTGAATGGCATTGACAGTCAGTTCCCCATAGTTCTCAAAACTGTGACTCTGGGGCCTAACAGCCCCTGCCCCCACCAGCTTATAATAGCCCCTGACAACTGCCTGAAATGGGAAGAGGGACCCCCAGCTGAAAACATACTAAGAGGAGGCAGGGACACTCTGACTTCTCCTGAGGTCCCCAGGAGACAGACTTCCCTGTCTGTGGTTGCCCAAATAACCAGCAAAGTCCTGGGCTGTCTCAGGGTCACTCAACCAGCCCCTGAGTTCCTCCTTTTGTGCTGACAAAGCTTCTCAAGTTAAAAAGACAAAAGTGGGGGTGGTGTTAGCAAAGCAGGTCAGAGGTCTCCTGAGGGGTGGGCTGGAGGAGGGGTGTGCCTTTCCTTCTTTTCTTTTTTATTCTTTTTTATTGGAGAAGCACGCACACACACACACACACACACACACACACACACACACAGAGTGAGTTCTTTTCTCTGACTGCCTGTACTTTCATCTCCAGAAACACCTTACTTTTATGGCAAATATTCTTAAAGGACTCTTCAGAAAAGGCATCCTTGTAGATCAGAGGGTGAGCAACACAGCCCTCTTCACAACCTGTTCCCAGGCAAACAGCCCTGGAAAGTCAACAAAAATGGCAGAAGTAGATGGAAAGATCAAGAAACAATTGGCAGCTCAGGTGTAAGGTGCACCTGTCCAAGCACAGGGCTGATATGCAACAGACAGGGCAAGGCTGAGCTGCCCTGTGTGGGCTTCTCCAAGTCCAGGGCAGGGACTGCTCTCTCACTTTGTCCTTCTCTTTCTTTTTCTTCTTCAACCATCCCTCTCCTAAACCATTTGTCAAATGCAGATTATCATACTTGCCTGCTCTCCAAGATGTAATCAGCATCACTTAATAATGTTGAAAAATGCATTGGGACTTCAGAGGAAATAATATATTATTGTGAAACAAATGTCATGAGAATTTGAGGGCTACACTAATCTATTAAACTTTGAAATCATTATTTTTTAGTTTATTATTGAACTTGCCTGTTCATTTACTGAGTCATTCACTGAACATTATATAGAACTGTTCATAGGTGAACCTACAGTACTCCAGGTTCTGCCTATTTCAAAATGTGAGCAGCTATAAATCCTCATTAAACACTCTACAAGTGTCTACTGAGTGGCAGATGCATTGAAAAAAATATTTCTACTGCTATTTTGATCAAAATCAAGTCAAAGCAGAGGCCACTAGTCTTGGATAAGAGGTAGTAACTGAGATTGTATCTTAAGACCAGAAAGCTTAAAGTAACCTGAAAATAGAGTGCTGCTTTATTGTATACATCCAACTCTTCAATATAAAATCTGTGGGAACCCAGTTCATCAATGGAAACGTAATTGTTTACTGAGCTTGAATTATGATTGACATAGAGTCAGGAAGTCCAAAGAGCACAGAGTTGGTGAATCATATGGCCTTACCTGTAACACATTCCATATTTTGAAAGCAAGTGAAAAGAACCTGTCTCTTTGCATCTTAGAGAACAAATTAGTTTCCACCAAACCTTTTGGGTCCTGGACTTTGAGTGGTTAAAGTCAACTCTAGATATGCACTCCTGAGACCACTCCCAGCATCAAACTTCCACGTCCACATTAAATTATGTCCAATCCATGGGAGAGACTTATTCACTCTAGGAGGGGGCAGTGGCCATATGCCCAGGTTGAAGTTTGGGGAAGTGGTGGAGATTTTACTAACTTTAGTTCTAGAGGCAGTTAATACCTGCATCACCCCTCTAGTGAGAGAGAAGTAAGGAAAGAAGGAAAGAAGGAAGGAAAAGATGCTCCAGAACTGTTGAGGTGATGGTGAGGTAGAGAGGGGCTCCTCAGGTTGCTCTGTAACAGGGATAGTCAGAGGAGTACCCCAGTTGGAACTGCAATTGCTCAGGGCCTGAGCCGACACTGTGTTTGGCTGAATGATGGCATTCAGTTCTTGTTTGCTCCCTTGATTTATTCCTTACTTTACCATTCTTCCCCTGTCCTTAAGAGTTTGTTCCAAATAATGTTCTCTTTTAATTCATGGCCTTCATGTTCAATTTCCTTTTGATCTGTATTTATTAGCTGCCAAGTACATGTGAAGCACTGCAGGAGTCATCAATAATGTCTCTGTTCCCTGTCACTCTTAACTAGATGGAAAAACATCTCCTCATGGTTTCTAAACCCTCTACCCATCCATTATTTCATGACTTCAGTTGTGACACCAAGAACTGCCTCGGAAAAGGCTTTGTAGGAGCCTACCTTGGATAACCCAGGTCTCCGGCTGAAAGTCTAGTGTCCTGAGCCAGCATTTAGCCTGTGTAATCAGAGAGGCTGGTCACCCTAAGTCCACCACAGTTTTTATTAGCAACTTTCCCAAACTTTAAAAATAGAGGAAAAAAGAATGAATAGAAAAAAAAAAAAAAAGAATGAAAACAGTGGGCTTCTATGCAAGTAAACTAATACTCCCGAAATTGCCTCCAATGATCCTACCATGTAAAGATTCTGCTTTTACTACTTTTATTTTCTGTTGAAATTTCCCCACCTCCTCAAGTAACATAAACTTTTGCTCTGTTCTTTAGTTGTCATCTGCCTTGCCACACTTCCTTCAGCACTATCTCTTACTCTTGGGACAACCACCTTTTCTTCTCATACCCTTCCCTGTGAAAAGCATTTGGTTAAATTGTGAAGACTTCTCAAAGCAATGCTGTGCTAAGTCCCCCTGGGAGGGCTCCATCTTTTAGTCTGGAACTTTACCTGTGAAGGAAATGGATATGTACCCGTTCAGATCTCTCCTCAGGGAGGAGAAAACCTATAATTAACCAACTCCCTTGGGATTAGACTTGCCCAAGGGAGTCTTGCATTCTTCCTGAAGTAGCCACATCCATTTGGTAATTCATGTATGATTACAAAAGCCAAGAAATTCTGTACTGACTTGGGTCATACTGCATCCCACGGAGGTCAGCAAGGTAAGTCGAGGCTCTGTGGGTCTTGTAATCTCAGTTCACCTCTCCCTATATCCAGCAACAATGTTATGGTTTAGTTATGAGGTGTCCCCCAAAAGTTCATGTTTGGAACAATGCAGGAATTCTCAAAGGTGGAATGATCAGATTATGAGAGTTGTAACCTATTCCATAGATTAATTCACTGATGCAGATTAACTGGATGGTAACTATAGGCAGGCACATTGTGGCTGGAGGGACTAGGTCACTGAGGATAATGCTTTTGAGGTTTATATTTTGTCCTTGGTGAGCAGAGTTCTCACTCTACTTCCTGGGTGCCATGTCCTCAGCTGTTTTTCTCTGCCATGCCCTTCCACCATAATGTTCTGCCTCGCCTCAGACCCAGAGCTATGTAGTTGGCAACCAAGGACTGAAACTAAAACCATGAGCCAACATAAACTTGTCTTCCTTTACATTGTTCTTTACAGGTTTTTTTTCGTCATGGCAACAAAAAAAACTGAGTAAGACAAATTCTTCCCCTTCCTTCCATTGCTGTCTATTCTTACTCAATATCTGTACAATATACAGTCTGAGCAATATACAAGCCCTTTATCAGTGTCTGTTTCTAGAGAACACAAGCTGTATCAGGATCTCAAGATCTTAAGAACTTTAACTATGAAAGAGGAAACTATGGCTTCTCCAGAGTTCTCAGCAATATCTGCTTTCTTAGGTGACGAGGACACTAAATCAAGATCAGAACTGATTATCTGGAGAGCCACAGGACATGTGGTATAGTAGCAACCCAACAAATAATCTGAAAGAGAAACACAATGCAGAGGAGAATAAGACTGTAGACAATTAAACAAGATATATAAGGTCAAATTATAACAATGGTATCTGTAATAGTCATTGACATTTATGTAGCATTGATGATGTCCCAAACATATTTCAGACCTTTAAATATCTTAACTCATTGCATCTTTGTCATAATCATAAGAGTTAGGTCTTTCATCACTCCTGATTTACAGTGAAGAAACTGAGGCACATGGAGGTTGAGAATGATGTATCATAATGGAGCCCTGGATTTGTCTAGACTCTGACCCAGCCTCTATCCTTCCTTCACGAGAGAGGAGGCCAGTTCAGGATTGGCAGCATACGTTGGCATGTGAAGTCAGCTAAATGCAGAAATGCAGACAGGTCTTGACAGTAACAGGAAATAAAATTGCCTCAGTGGAAGGGAAACCAGTGGTAAGATTCATGCCCTTATCCAACTTGTAGCAACAAACATGGTCCTCCATCAATAGTGCGCATCAATATTTCAATGATATTCCTTTATCCCAAGATAAGAAAATCCTCTGTGTTAAACTGAGATATACCAGGATTCCATTTCTACCCCCCATGTAAATATCCCTGTGGGTATCACATATGTATCTTTCTCTCCCCATTATATATTCAACCTGCAAATATAATTCCTTAAATTCCCAGCGAATAGGACAGATAAAGAACACTCTGAGTATTACTTTCTTACATGTCAACACAAAAAATAGAGATGAAATTGCTTGTTTTTTTTTCTCTTTTATCCAACTGTGGTGCTACAGAGAAGCCTAACAAAGCAACAAGCCAATAAACCCATTGAGAATATGTCCATCCAAAAGTTCAAGGCCAGCTATGGGGTCATTTAGGAGGCCACCGTCTCCCTGCTTCCTGTGGAAATGATTAGCTCACCCATGAGTTACTACTAAGCTGGTTCCTCTTGCTTCTTGGAGATGAATTTTCAAGCCCCATTCTAACTCCTGCTTCTCTGCCAGAGAAAATAGAAAAAGATGAAGATAAATAATTCTTTTTAGAAATCCTACATTGCAAATTATTCATGCACCAAGTCTTTGGTCAAGGAGGATTTACATCCCTATATCTCTGTTTCTCTGAGCTCTGTATGTTATTCAGATAGGTGTGGAAATTGTACTCCAGGCTAGAGGCATAGGAGGGAAAACAGCTATTTTCTCTTTCACCATGGGGTGCTAAGAAGAAATGAACAGCTTTAATAACTTGGGGTGCAGTTGCCTCTACCTAGTCAACATAATGGAGTTATAATATGGCATAAATCATAGGTGGCCAATGCAGACAGCCTCCTGAAGGCTCAGGGAAACCTCTTGCTCACTTAGAACAAATCAGCACGGTTTATTCCCAGGACAGAGTAAGCATTTCCTCACACGCCTTATTCATCACCGAACACCTTACAACACCAGTACAGAGGCCCTCTTAGGCAAGGAAATATTTGTGAAAAGACTCTCTTTTCCTGTGGTGCATCCTCTAGAACACACAATCACACCATCAAAGATCTGACTTTCTAAGATCGTCTCTTATGTATACATGCAAACACACACTGCACCCAGAGTGTGTAACTGGTACAAAGTTTTCTCTCCCCAATTCCCTCTCCTTCTCCCCACCCCTCTCTAAGAAGTTTTGGAAATAAATACTTCCAAACTCAATAGTCATTTTCAACTGGTTATTTAAAAACCCAAATGACATCCTGCTTCTTCCCTTTAATCCAACTATCTTCTTCTTTCCCATCCTTCCAATATGATTTAAGCAAAGAACTTAATAATATCTACCTTAGAACTTAATATGTACCTTAGTCCCTAGTACTCTCTTATATTCAGAACTGTTTCTGAAAGAATGACTTCATCACAAATTAATCTTCCATCACTCCTAAAATAAACCTGTATTGAATGACGACATTTGTTTCCAACTCTTCAATATGAGTTTTAAAAAGAAAACTTTTTTTTAAAGTAAACTCGGGAAGGAAATGTCTCAGATGCATTTGGGTCTCTGGTGATTAATATCAAAATGCTTTACACTAGTAAGACATGGCTAGAGATGGTTATCTAATTGGATGCCAGCACCTCTTCCTCTCCCTGTTTCCTGGTTGAGGAATTGTTCTGATGAAGAGCGACCCCATTTACCCCTAAACATGGGCTATCTGAGGCCCCACTGTTTTCTAGGTGGGATCTCCTTGGCTTTCTTGTTGCATCTGGCCTGGGTCTTTGGCAAGTCAGTGGTGACAGTTTCTTCCAACAATGGTAGTGGCAGGGCCAGTCTTCCAGATGATTAAATAATCCTGCTTTCTGACCTGCTCATATGTTTGAATTGGAGCCATTTCCCTGGAACAGGGCTAAATCAAACATGCTGTCTGTTCACTGGTTGCAGGTTGGTGTCTGTGGACTGAGGTCCCCTCTGAAATTGTGAAATGTACCCTTTTCTTTCTAAGGTCACTGAAAAATCTGGAGTTATCATAGACATGCCCCCTGGAAAGATAAAAATCTTTGATTTATCTAAATCAGGGCTAAAATTTGCTTTTCATTGTGAATTATTGTTAAATTTCATAGCTCTGTTTTGAAAAGAAGAGGCTGTTTCTAATGCTGGTTAGAAAATATTTCTTCCTTGCGATATTGGGCATGTCCATGCAATGTACCTTTGACTACATGTGTGCACCAGGTGAAGATATGCATCAGGGAGAGAGGTATATTCAGGGTATTTACATTTTCCAAAGACATGACACCATGTCCTATAGAAATAATTAAAAGACTGTTTTCCGGTGAAGCTTAATGTTGCTGATATGCAAATATCAATGGCCTCCCTTGATTAAAAACACAAACCCAGAGCCAACTTACTATTACTAAGTTAATTTTACTATTAACTTAGTAATAGTAAAATTGCTGCAACAGGATCCTATAGATGAGTGTTTTTTAAAGTGTGGACAGGACCTTCAGCATCAGCATCACCTGGGAGCCTATTAGAAATGCTGTTTTTCAGGCCTAACCCCTGACCTACTCAATTGGGAACTATGCAGGGGAACCCAACAATGGTTCCAACCCCACCAGGAGATTCTGATGCATGCTGAAGTTTGTTAACTACTGCTTTTGCTGGATTTGGGACTTGATATGATCTAATTAGGAGAGCAAGAGGATACCTCTGGAGAATTCTACATGCTTGCTCTCAATAATCACTGCATCATAATCTACTCCTACTTCAGTAAGATATGATCCACACTGCTGCTATTCTCTCCTCAAAGGTGCTTCTACCAGCCCTTTAGTTCCCTGCTCCCACACAATTTAAACACTCCTCTCTCTGCAACACACAGTAGTAATTAGCTAGTGACTTGTTGTAGCATGTAGAACTCTGCAAATATTCAGATGTATCAAGTCGCCATTAAGTTCTGTTCACACTGCCCTCCCCCAGAGAGTTTTAAATGTCTCCATTTTACAGAAAGACAAAATAAAGGTTGCCAATTGCTACTTTAAGTAAGCCAATAGAGCAATTTGGAGTTCACCTTTTGTTATAGTGAATAGCATATTTCCATTCTCCTTTTACAGTCAACCTGATATGGTCTGAAATCTCAAGATACTTTCTCAAAACCTCACTCACCTTGACCAGGTAAAGGTCAAGGGGGAAAATAAAGGATATAGTGTTTTTTGTTCAAGATGTCTACAGCCAACTAATAAAAATTTTCACAGATAAAATCAACTAACAGAATTTGTCATGACACCCACTGATTTTGAGGCTATATTGACATGGGCATCTGTTTCCAATGCTAACAGAAATTGTAAATTGGTACAACTTTCTGAAAAGCAATTTGGCATATCATTTGGCTTAGTGATTACACTCCTTGGAATTGATCAAAAGGAAATAGTCCAGAGATGGAAAAGCTAATTAATACATAGGCAAATTCTCTGCAGTGGTATTCAAAAAATGAAAAAATATCTACCTTTCAGATTAAACAGATGGTTAAACAGTTCTTTCATAAGATGCATAATAATACAGCCACTGATAAACAAATTTTTGAGCACAAGTTATTAAATAGCAGCCACAAGATGAGATCTAGTGAAAATAGCAGGGTATAAATTTCATAATAGTAAGAAATTCAATTTTAAAAAATTGTGAATTAACACACATGTACACACAATACACACATACATGTGCACAGACAGAAATACATATGAACCCAACAGAAACTAGTGACACTTTGGGAATGGTTAAATGTGGGTAAATGGGTATTTAAGGATATTTTTAATAAATTTTTCCATAATGTTTTATATAATATTAAAACAGGAGAAAAAAATTTTATAAGAGATGTGATCACCATATACCTATGGTAGTTCAGATAATTAGAAGTTTCACAGACACAAAAATGAGTTCAATTTATTGCAAAAAAAAAAAAAAAAAACCCTGATAACTTTTAAAAATTTTCTCTTATGAAAGCACTGCATTTAGGTGTAGGGGAAATACAGTCAAGATTCAGACTCCCTCCTTGGTACTCATTTCTGATACTGAAAGAAAAAGTGTCTCCAGGGACAGAACTTTGCCTGCTATTCCACCAACATGCAGGGTACCAATTCAGGGCACATGTTCTGATACCTAGAAGAGACTTCCTTCCACTCCCTAATTCTCTTTAAAAATGAAGACAAAATGGGAAGGTGTAGGTCAAAGGACATAAAGTTGCATATAAAGTCTAGAGATCTAATGTACAACATGAGGATTATAACTAACAATATTGTATCATATTCAGAATTTTTAGTAAGATAAAAAAATTTTAGATGCTTTTGCCACAAAAAAGGGAGCAAGAATGTGAAGTGATGACTATGGAAATTTTTCTTGACTACAGAAATCATTTGACTATGTGTATCAAAGCATTATGTTGTACAACTTATTATGTGCCATAAAATAAAATTAAATTAAATTTAAAAAATGAATGTAAAATTTGTGTTGTTTAAAATCAATCTAGGAAATATGATTAACACAGTTCTTAAATGGGAGACATGATATCAAGTACAAACTATGTCCTAGGACACATTTTTATATTTGCAGTGTTTATTACAACAAACCAAAGAAAAACTACTATCCCCATTTTATAGATGAAGGAATGGAGGTCCATATACACAGCTAGATCATCCAAAGTCACTTAATAAATACAGACCAGGATCAAACTTGTCTGAACCATAGCTCTGCCTCGAATAGCCTCTTGTCCCCTACTTATGTTGAAGTGCTTTGACCTATCTCCATTCAGAAGAAAATGCAGGCCAGGCCTTTTACATATTACTTACTGTTTTGCAATAAACACCATAAAAAACATTTTGTCATATCTCATAGTAGATCACTTCCATATAGCTTACTTAAAGTATTTTAAGAAGCTAACAATAATAAAACCACAATTACTGAATGTATATTATGCATTAGGCATGTACTGGTCATTCTACCAGTTATTGTATTTGATAGTTTTCATTACAACACCCCTATGTATTACAAACACTATTTAACCCTATTTTACAAATGAGGAAACTGAGACCTAGGGGTTAATTATCTGTCTTATTGATTATCAAAGTCATCCATTGAACTACAAAGTCTGTGCACCCACTTTCTCCATTCTGAAATATTTCTAGAGAAAAAGATTACCCCATCCCCTTCCATCTCTTACTTTGTCATCAACTTTTTGTGTTTTGGCAGAAATCATACCTTGGCATGGTGCTCATCATTAAAAAAGAAAAAGTGAGAACAAGCAATACTGGCCCTTGTTAGAGTCTGGGGTTGAGTTTGTGCAGATATTAGAGATAATGGGCAGATCTGGCATTTCCTCCTCAACATCTTTAGCATAATGTTCATTAAGAGCTGGGTCTTTCAATAGTAAAAGTTCACTCAGTTACAATTAACTCAGACCCTTAGTAGGGCCTCATTAAATACTTAACCATTAATGACCAATTGAAGCCAAGCATTCCCTAGGTATATAAACGCCTGGGCTTTATAACTGCCCAACAACCTGCCAACACAAATGCCATGTGACTGACAGGCCAACAATACCCTCACTGAGTCCCCAGTCACTTCCTTTCCTTCTTCTGATTCCTAACCAGTTCTTGGACCCCTCTGTGTTTGACCTCAGGATCTGTCTCCTTTCACTCATTCACCCTTCAGACCTAGCGCTTGTTGCTGGCTTCCTCTTACTTATTCTTGGGTTGCATATCATTATGCCAACCTCAGGACAAGAGCTGCCATATTAATCCTCAAGGTAATGCTCTCAGTGGGTTCTCCTTCAATAAATTGGAGTCAGATATTTTCACTGAGATGTAAACCACTGGTAGAAAAATGATAGCTAGACTATGCCCATTTGCTTTCTCTTAATTTTCAGAGGGGTGACATGAGCAGAAGATAGTGGCTACATTAATTTAAGAAATCAGGGGTAAACTCAGTTGACCCTCAATCTCATTTTATAACAGTAATATCACCACACACACACATTGGTCTAGGCAGATGGCATAAGTGAAGAGCAGGGTGGTGAGACACTAGGGAGTGGTGGGTCTGTGATGGACTGAAAAGTGCATGGCCAGCAAAAGAATTCAGATCCAGTTTTTGAACTCTAACTGGGCAAAATAAAAGATTCGTGGAGCCAGTTCACAATGCCTGAATTGGATAATCAATTTTTTGACCTCAATTAACAGAAGTTCTATCAAAACTTGAATTCAAGAAAAGTAAAGAGACTTATATCGGAGCACACCCTGTCCCTCACCCAGCAGGTTGCCATCAATACCATCAAGCTCTCTCCCCTTTCCATTATGAAGCAACAAGCTGGCATCATTTTCACTACAATGTTAGTCATTTAGTTTTCAAGAACAAATAGTGAGTAAGAGCAAGATCTCAGGAGCCAGGTTGCCTAGGTTGGCATCCTGGCTCCACCATTTACTAGTTAGGCAACCATGGACGAGTTACTTAATCATGCCTCAGATCTGTAAAATGGAAAGCCTAATGGTACCCACTCTCTCACAGGATTGCAGCAAATTACTCAGAACAATGTCTGGCACATCATATAATAAAGGCTCTGTGTCCATGAACAATCGTGTGATCAACTGAAGTGCCTCGAGCCTGCGTCTGAGAAGATGACCTGAGTTCAGCACACCCAGGTTGGCAGGGGAGACTGGACTGGAAAAATGCAGAACCAATTACATCTTTCTGGGAGAAAAGATTGATGTGGATGACAGCAGAGTGGCTAAGAGTTTTGCACAGTGTCCTCCTCCTAAAAAGGGTCAGAAAATTCTACAGTTAGGCAGAGGACATTGAGGCAGCTCGAAACTGGGTTTATCCTAGACTGAAGCGTGGAAAATGAAGGCAAAAAATTGGCCTTAATCAACTTTCCAGCACAAGGAAGATAAGGTTTACCTGGCACATATTTCCTGTACCTTCCCTGATGTCATTGCAATTTTAAAACCAGCAGCATTCAGACCATAACTCTCCTCAGAGCACCCATGCTAGAAAATTGCCTTTTCATTCCTGACTCTAACCAAACACCAACTTTTTACAAAACAAGCAGTCCAAATTAATTAATTCACAGGACAGTGCCCATGACTGATCACCTCATTTGTATTTTAACCTTTCTCCTGTTGCAGTCTTGCAGTCCCTCTACACAGTGTTTTTTAAACTATAGTTCATAACCCATTAATAGTTTAATGAGCTCAGACCTGTATTTTATTATTTTATAATAAATAAAATGAAAAAAATGAATAAGCAAAATGAATAAAAAGAATGGTTGCCATGGAGTGAGAGTGTGTGTGTGTGTGTGTGTGTATACACACATATACAGAATCATGTAGCTGATGTGTCATAAGGTAAAATATATAATAATATACATCTATATACACATTACATGAGGTAAAATGCCATGATAAAATGTTTAAGAAATACTACTGTAGTGGAAAGTCTCATGGTCTGACATGCCCAAGTTCTGGCCTAATGGGACTCGTGAATTCCTTCTCATTTTTCCCTCCTTCCCACCATTCCTCTCCTTCCTCCCTATCTCCTCCCATTCATCAAAAGTTTACTGAGAGCTGGGTACTTTCTAGGCACTCAAGGTATAGAAGTGAACAAAACCCATACTATCCCCACAATCATGAAACTTAATGTTCTAGGAGAAAGTAGTCAATAAACACGTGAATGAAAATATACATAACATGTAGTTGTGAAGAATAAGTAGGAGTGCCATGTTTGGAAGCTGTGTTAAAGAGAAAATGTTTGTCTAATAGAGAAGCATTTAAGTAGATTCAAAAGAAGTAAGGAAACAAACTGAGAATACATAGGGACAAATGTTCCAAGCAAAAGGGCCAGTGGAGCAAAGGCTCTGAGATGATCATCCACCTCGTGTTGGGCAAATGCAGATGAAGCTAGCACGATAGTAGGGGAGGGAAAAGTGGGTAGGGAACATGATAGGGCCATTAGTAGAGAACATGCAGTTGTTGTGGACAAGGTCATGACTTTGGTTTGCACTTGAAGTGAGATGTAGACCTCCGAGAGGATTTTTCAGCAGAAGGTTGACATGCTTGCTCTAACATTTCTAAAGGAAAGCTAGGGAGAGAGGAACTACAGAGAGACAAAGGAGGTTCCAGGACAAGATAGGACATTTTAAAATATTTATTTATTTATTTATTGTAATCTAGGGAGTGACATGTTAGGTGATTCTGGCCCACAGGCAGGAGTAGAGGCATTAGGATAAGCTCAGATTTAGGATATACTTTAAATGTAGATGACGGACTGATGAAACAAATGTGAATGTGGAGGAAATTAATAGATAAAGATAAGGATAAATCTAAGAAATTTTCTGAGAAACCAGAAAGATGGAGTTGCCTTTCCTCAGTATAGGGGGAGCCTGCAGGAGCAACAGTTTTCATAGAGAAATTGAGTCCTTTCTGAATATACTAAGTTTGGAATACCTATTAAGCATCTAATTGGAGATTGCAAGAAGACCACTGGATACACAGTCCCCAGATGTAGGAGAGAGACCCAGGACAGAGTCAGATTTGCGAGTCGTCAGTATATGACTAGTATTTAGAGTCATGTGGCTGAATGAGATCACCAAGGAAGTGCACATAAATAAAGAAGAAAAGATATTCAGACAGTGAGGTAATGTTCAGGCACATTATAATCTCTTCATGCCCACCAGATGGCCAAAGCCCCTTTATATGTATAGGGAGCCATCCAGAAATATCTGGACCACCGCATCAGGAAGCCTGCCATTCTTCCATTCAATAAATATTTATTGACTGCTACGGGTGCCAGACCTTCCCAACCCCAAAAGGAGTGGGAAAATAGATGCATTGAAAGGAAAAAAGTGACTTCTAATGTTCAAGAAACTCAAAAAGGATGCTATTTCCACAGGTGAAAGGAATGTGGCCCAGAGTCCCTCTCTGCTGCCTGAAAGTGACCCAGGCGGAAGGCAGTAGATAGTAAGGGAGAACATCAGTGGGGCTGGACTCAAGCCTTTTCCCCTGTAAGGGACATACTTTAGAATCCTCTTTCCTGCCTTCCTTTTTTATTAATTCACCCCACTCAACCCCACCTACCTTTACCTCCCCGGACTCCACAATCTTCCAAGGAGTACCGGCCTGACTGGATCTGCCTCGTGGGACAGTCTTCCTACATCTCTATCCTGATCATCCAACTTTCAAGGCTTCCAGTAAAAAGTGGTGAGGTTGGTTGTGGGTGGGGAGACCTGAGAAAATGATCCTAACAATCATGCAAACCACAAAACCCAGAATAGGACAAGGAGAAGTGTTATGGTTGGATCTGAGGTGTACCCCAAAAACTCACATGTGAGACAATGCAAGAAGTTTCAGAAAACAAATGGTTGGGTTGACAATCTTAACCCAATCAGTAAATCAATCCCCTGATAGGGATTAACTGAGTGGTAAATGAATGCTGGTAGGATTTGGCTAGAGGAGTAGGCATTGGAGATGTGACTTTAGGGTACTTATTTTTGTATCTGGTGAGTGGAGTCTCTCTCTCTCTGATTCCTGATCAACATGTGAGTTACCACCCTCTACCACACTCTTCCACCATGATGTTCTACCTCACTTCGATCCCCAAGGAATGGAGCTGACTCTCCATGGACTGAGACCTCTAAAACTGTGAGCCCTCAAATAAACTTTTCCTCCCCTAGAACTGTTTTGGTCAGGTCTTTTAGTTGCAGCAGCCAAAAAACTGACTAAAACAAGAAGTGACAGGTGAATTCTCAGTTTAATGAGTTGTCATGTGTCTTCAAATACTATTGCCTAGAATATTCCCATAGCTCACAGGTGCTTCTTCTAGGTGACCTCCAGTAAAAATGTCTTTTTTCCTTTTGCCAAGCCCTTCAGGTCACTGAAGCAGATGACTCCTCTGTTATAATAAGTTTTCTTGATACTTTCTCATCTTTCTGAAAGTTTGTTCTCAATGTATATGTAATGGCGTGAGTGGTGGGTGATGTGGAGTTATATGTGAGAATACTGTGTGTTTTATGTTGTGAGAGTGGGTGAGTATGTGTGTCTCTGTCACTCCTGTGCTAGAGCCCAGAGGGCAGAGAAACTGTAACAAAGCCAAGAACCACTGATGAGGAACTTCCTACCACCCCTGGAAGATTAAGTGGGGCTGCCTGTCAGATGGAACAGTGAATTGTTGTTTTAGATACTAGTGATCAACATTAAACTAAGAGACCAAATAAACAGAGTGAGCTAAAGTTAGGGCCTCATAAAGCACTTAAATTGCTGGGTTTTCCTTTCTGAGGAGGTGGTATGCTTGCCAACCAAGGTTTCATGAAGTCACATGTCTCAGAAAACAGCTGCCCTTTTCTGCCTCCAGGCAAGCCGTTGCTATCTCTTGCCTTTCCACATGGATAATTTCAGCATCTCCCACTGCATTGGGAACAGGCCCATGTGTTTCTAGGAGGGAATGGGAGAGTACTACAGGTCTAGGCAGTTGTCAGGCAGGAGGGAATATATAATCTGGTTCTTGGTTAACAGCTCAGAGAAAATTTTAGCAATGATTTTCACTGTGGGCACCTGGCTCCATCACACTCAAGTGGATAGCACTTGGGCTACACTAAAAACGAAAAAGGACTATACCACCATGAATCTCAGCATCATGTGCATCCCGAAGACATTAATTAAAAAAAAAAAAAAACTATAAATGGCAGAAAGAACAATAGAGTAGAGGGAAGGGAACAGTGGGTGAGAGGAAGGGAGAGGAGGGGGAAGTACTCGAAACTGAAGTAGAAAAAAATTATATTCCATTCTTTCATAATTATGTCATAGTATATTCTATTGTCCTGTATAACTAAAAAGAAGCAATCCAAAAAAGAAAAAGGAAAGGTAAGAACACCTGGCTCCCACTTTAGAATGTGCAAATAATTTTTTTTTCTCATAGCAACCCTGAGAAATAAGCAACTATCACAGAAACATACTCAGAAAAGAGATTTGAGCCCCCGCTATTCCTTATCATGAAAGTAATACATGCTTATGATGCTTATGATCTCTTTTTCAAACTGCAGAGAATATAGGGTAAAAAGTAAAAATTCCATTCATTCCCAGGATCTCAGAATCAATAATCAAGGGTAATTATTTCTTGCTAAGTATGTCTTACATATCCTTCCAAAAAGGGTCATTTATACAATTATATGCTCATCCATTTTAGAAATACAAATAAGGCCATTGTATATATACACACATATAAGCTTGAAATATTTTTTCATTTGTCAGTATATCTTGTACGACTTTCATATTGGCTATACATTATTTACATAGAATTCTCTTGAAGCAATGTATCCTAATTTATTTAACCAGTTCCCTGATGATCAACATGGAGATGGTTCCAAATGCAAGTTTCTTGATTGTCCCTACAGGTCTCTGACTCTTAAACAATATGACTCCAGTCAGAGAATGAGAGTTCCAGATTGGCGTTGGGCAAAATAAAAGTTGTTTATGTGTGCAGGTATTTATTTATACAACACCTACTGTCAGATAATGTCTGACCTTCAGGTAAGACTTCTCTCCTTTTTGAATGCTTTGCTCATTGGCATGCTTATTGACTCTTTCTGTGTTCCCCTGCTAAGCCCATGAGAACTAGCAGGAATTGGAAAGCAATGGCTTGACCCTCTGTACCTTAGACCTTGCTGCACTCTTAAACACACTGGCCACTATTCATGAGAATACCAACAACAGTTTCATATGAAGACTAAGATGCTCACTGATTTTTTTCTGTTTCAATCTTTGATCTAATGTCATGCAGACACAAATATAGGGATATATAGATTAACATCTATTTAATTTTATAAAAGGCAGCTTTGATTTTTTTTTCATAATATACTTTTTCTTTTGTGGTCTTTTCTAAAAGGGGAGGTTCTGAATTAATGAAAATAAGTTTTATCTCTTGTTTTGTCTGTGACAACAAATGGAACTAAGAAACTTTGAATTGTAGTACTATGAACATACACGACTCAGTTAGTGGCTGAGTAAGGATTCCTTTGGTTAAGCCTCATCCTCTGCCTCAGCCCAGTCCCAGCAAACAAAATGCACAGTTACCTCTGAAGCAGAAAGTAGCAGGGTCAGTGCTTTAAGAACCAGCCCCCATGGCATCTGCTAGCTGCGGCAGTTGAGCCCTGGATTATCATTCCTGAGGAAGATTCAGAAGTTCACAGTATTTGTAAGATAATCAGTAATCACTTCTATAATTTTATATAGATTATCATTTAACAATTTTTTAAAAAATTATTTGTTTTTGCACACTTACCCTTAGGAGTGTACAAATACATCTTTGTATATGTATGCACACAATTGCATCCATAATTCTCTTGGCCATCTTCAAAAAAGATGAAGGAAGAAGGTACCCTAAACAGCTGTGATGATAAAGGGGCCCTAGAGCTCCAAGTTTTGTGACAAAGTTAAAAAACAAAATAGTGTAAACCCTTGAGCCAATGGTATCTTCAATTATCATTACTGTGCATTAGCATAAATAAGAACATTTTAAGGGAAAAAAATTAAACTTTATTTCAATACTCTAAAATGAATACTTAAAGCTTATTTTTTTGAAAAAAATGATATATTATTTTTATTATTCTCCTTTAACCTAAGACTGAGTTTCCCCAACATCTGTTTGTCTGATATCTGGGCGCTATGGTGTGACAGAGGGCCATCCCATTCTGTCCACTGCATACCAGCTCTGCAATCTTGCCCACGTTTCTTCATGTCTCTTAGCCTCAGTTTCCCTTTCTATGAAATAAAAATAATGATAGGACTTCTCTCACAGAGATGATGTGAGAATTAAATGGCAGAATTAAATGCATGCCTGGAGGGATGCGTGGGGCCCACAGTCCTCCTGAGTCACCATCCCCTGTGCATGTGCAGAGTGTCCACAAACCCACAGGCCAAGTCCTCTCCAGAGTGTTCAGATATGTGATCCAGTGCAGGGGGAACCTTACTGAGAGACGTGGTAACACATGCATACTGTATTTTCTTTCCACTCATATCTTCTACAATCCACAATGAGTAAAAATATTCTTCCTCCTCCAAAACTACCCCCCAAACCGAGCACAATCACTTCATGTAAAGCCAGGCCCTCTTGGATGAGTTAAAGAGAGTGATAAATTCTAGAGTGGCCGCCCTTGCTGTCCTGGTCCTATGGATGGTTAAACAGCTGGGTTACTATCCCCACTGCAGGGGCATCTGACTCTACACATCTGTGGGCTGGGGAGAAATATCCAGCCTGAAGAAAAAAGTGCTCCTGCCTGCTTTCTCTCTGCCTTTTGGCTGGCCCCTTCTGACTGGTGAGGGCCCTGTCATCTCTCTTCTTGTCACTCCTGCCATACCACATGGGGGCACAGAGCCAAGCATGCTAGTATCATAGATTAAACCATTACCCCATGGAGCCATCCTATGATTTGTTCACTTCGGGATCTTCAGGGTCTAGTATACACCTGACACTAAGTAGGTAAGCGATCATGTGGTCCCATGTAAACAGAATGGGTTTCTATCCTCTGGCATCACCATTTTCTGCTACCTGTTTACTCTTCTGTCAAATAGAGATAATTCTTCTCACTTGACTGTTCTCATAGGGTGCTAAAAAGAGAGAACAAGCTAGGTTGAGTCTAAAGAATCTTAAATAAAGTTACACAAGGTGAAAAATAATATATTATTTTAAGTCACAAAGAGAATAAAACTACACTGCATCACTTCATTCCTAAGTGGGGATCTCAGGATATTGCTGAATCTCTGCGTTTATTAATTTCCTCATGTATACAGTCACTCATTCCTTCAACTCAGCCTTATTCAGTCCTTACTATTCCTTGTCATAGGCAGCAGCATCACCCCACTTCTCCCTCTAGCATCACACGGCTGTGTGTCAGCGTGTCTCCAAATCTTCCTACTATAAGGACACCAGTCTTCAGGTTAAGGCCCCTCTTAACCATGACTTCACCTTGATTATATCTGCAAAGACCCTCTTTCCAAATATGATCACATTTACAGGTACTGATGTTGAGATTTCAATAGAGCTTTTGGGAGACGTAATTCACAGAGTGGCAGGTGTTTCTTAGGAAAACTCTGAGCTGTTGAAAGTGGATCCCTAAAAGACTGTGTGAGAACAACTATGAGGCTCTCATGAACCCAGCAGGAAGGTATAGACAGATCAGTTACTGGTGTCTCTGGGAGTAGAGGGAGGGTTCCAGAGCTCTCCTGTTGGGAGATGCAGAGAATGGGGAGCACAGGGTAGTCTACCCCAAAGGAATGTTAAAGTGGGGGTTGGGGGAGTTGTCTTGGCTGCATGAGGACTGACTTTTGGTGAAAGGGAAGCATATCATGGAGCCCTTCCTGAGTGCCAGGCAAAGTGAATAATTAGATAATGCATGCATTACTGTGCATATAAGACACACTCCACTGACCTCAGGGCAAGCCCAGCCTTGACTGCATCCACTGAAAAAGAGAGACTGAGAAGAAAGAGAAGCGCAGGCTATAGATGTAGGCAAGTGGGTGTTGGGAAGCACTGTGAATCCCTTCTGGGCCTCCTGGAGCCCAGAGTGAGATGCAGGGAGTAGGGGAGGCTCCACATGCATCTGCCTGGGAAGCCTGTGCCTGCCTAAGAGGACACAAAACAGACACACAGAGGGAGAGGGGTTTCCCCAGTGGCCCTTGGGGAGAATCCAATCCAAACATATTGCTTATTGGTGCTTAGCAACATGTTAAGGTCAATGCCCATCACATGCCCCATGATGGGGTAAGAGAGGCCTAAAGGATTCTGAAGAATTGGGAGTAGCGGTGCCTTTGTCAGCTCTGGTGACTGACTGCAGCTCATACTTCCCTGGGTTTGTCACCACCCCTCTCAACAGTGACACTGCTCATTGGCCTCTAGAAAGGGGTGGGGATCTCCTAGAGAATCCATTTGAGGGTGTGTTCAGAAAGCTCAACTGGAAAATATCTGTGACTTTGTTGTCGTTTGTTTGTTTCTGTTTTGTTCTAATTGAATAACAGTCCTTAGAGGAGCTTATATCAGTTCAGGAATTCGGTCATTCTTTTCCACATATCCAAGCAGCCAGAATCTTCAGATGAGTTACCCTTGTTTCCTTGAGCATTTGCCTGAGAGATTTCTGCTCAAGATTCTCAAATCCACAGATCAGAACAAGGCGGGGAGGTAGAGAGAGAGAGAGAGAGAGAGAGAGGGAGAGAGAGAGAAAGAAGAGAGAAACACTTTAGTCCTGGCACACATTGTAGCAAGCACACAAAACCCTTTTTGTTCCAAGGCCAAAGCCCCGAACAATGAGCAGTAGGGGCGCCTTTGAGAAAGGCTCACGTGCCCACTGAAGCAGAGCTGACCGTGTTACAAGCAGGCAGCCCAGGAGCTGTGGTAAATTGGTGGCAAATGAAGTTCCATTATAAATCCCCTTAACGGGAGGTGTCATTAGCACCCCTCATTGATGTGTGGCACTTCCACTCTTGATTTGAGCAAAGGTCCCATTCCTCTGAAGCAGAGGGTAAAGTCTTTGCAAGTGAATCTTTCCTCATGAGCCCCTGACTGCACAGTTAGGCCAACCAGGCTCGTTGTGTGGAGCTGGGACCATGCAGAGTCTGCACACACTCTCAAAGCTGTGACTGGACAGGGACAGGAGGCAGGGTTCTCCTGGGGTCACTGAGGCAAACCTGGCTTCTTTTCTTTCAGTTTGCTCTCAAGCTGGCAGCACCATGTTGAAAGCAGACTCCAGCCCCTTCCAACAGGGACTTTCTGAGCCCCATGTTCTGAGACACATGCATACTGTTAAGCTATTGCTCTCTACTTCTGACTCCCCTCTGGCTTCCTCATGTGAGTGTGAGGTTCCATTTCACCTGTGATTTAATCCTGGCCACCACCTTTCTAACAGTGACCAGCTCCTTTTCTTGAGGAAGGTGTTTAACCTCTTTATCCATGGGGAATTGGTTCCCAGAATACTCAATTACACCAAAATCCATGGGTGTTCAAGTCCCTTAAATAAAATAGCAGAGCATTTGTATAGAACCATACATGTCCTCCCATATACTTCAGATCATTCTAAATCTGGAATGATTTAGGTACTCACAATACCTAATATGATGTAAATGCTATATATTTTTATTGTATTTTTTTCTTTCGGGAAAGTACGAGGGATTGAACCCAGGACACTCGACCACTGAGCCATATTCCCAGCCCTATTTTGTGTTTTATTTAGAGACAGGTCTCACTGAGTTGCTTAGCACCTTGCTTTTGCTGAGGCTGGCTTTGAACTCATGATTGTCCTGCCTCAGCCTCCTGAGCCTCTGGGATTACAGGTGTGTGTCACCAGGCCTGGCTTTCCTGCATATCTTGGTAAATGGTGACAAAAAATATGTCTGTCCATGTTTAGTAGAGACTTTTAAAAAAATATTTCCATCCATGGTTGGTTGAAACTGGATATGGGGGCCAGGGGCCAGGGGTATTTTACTTCTTCTTCCCCTCATTTTGCCTGGCAAAAACCCTAGGCTCCCAGCAGAGTCCACTTGTGGTTCATGCAGAGTGAATGATGGCAGGGTGAAGTGAACTATGTTGGGACATTTGGACAGAAATGAAAGTGGTCCTTAGGAAATAAGAGGCAGTCAGTCTTGCCTGCTGGTCTCCAAATGAATGATTTTTGAAATGTGTTTATTTAACTATCATGGTCTGCTCAGGAGATCAACTCCATTCATTCTACAGATATTTATCAGGCACAAATAATGTGCCAGGCTGGTTCTGGGCATTGTACATACAGCACTAAACAAGTTTCTTTACCCTCCCTTAAGGACTTTTAAAACATCTTTTGCTACTACAAATGTCCTGAAATGGAAACAAAGTTAGCACGTTTGGGAAAAGGAAGAAAAGAAAAGAGCAAGAGTATAATGAGTGAAAGAAGAAAAGGTCAGGCAGAGCTCAGATCACAGAATCACTAACTCTGAAAAGTTTGATTTTACCCTAAAAATTATGAGCAGGGGGTGATGTTTTTAAAACAATGTCTTTGAAATATCAATAGGACTGCTCCTTGGAGAACGGATTGCAAGAGTGGAAGAAGGAGACCAGTTAAGTGGTCACTGTAGAAGCATCTATTCACTGTAGGAATCACAGAAAGTGCCTGGAAGAAGCTGCTGGGAATTCAAAGGAACTGCCTGGAATGTGGGTCATAGTACGCAAGGTCCCCCAAATTTATGATGGCTCAGCTTCTGATTTTCCAACTTTAACATGGTGCAAAATGGCATGCAGTCAGTAGAAAACCTTTTTTAAATTGAATTGAGATCTTCTCCTGGGCTACCATCATGCATTAAGATACTATCTCTCACGCAGGGCAGAGGCAGCAAGCCACAGCTCTGTCACCCATGGGGATCAGGAGAAAAAACCTGCATTCCACAGTGTGCTGTGTTGCACACTGAGTCTGGCAAGTTAGGTGTTCAATGCATTTTTACTTATCATATTTTCAACTTACGATGAACTGGTCTATCAGGATATAACCATGGTAAGTTATGGAGTATCTGTATTCCCAAGAATAGAGCAGGAGAGATGGCACAGAGTTGAGCCTTAGAGTTTCCCACAGAGCAAACAAGAAAGCAATGAAGAGACTCTCTGGATGGTGAGCAGTGAGATGTTCCTGGAGATCTGCTGGGGGTATAGACTAGGATACTGGGGAAGCTGAGGTAGGGAAGGCCGGGTACCAACTGGTGAGGGATTGAATGCATTTTATTTTGGGGTGACAGAGAGACACAGGGATGGTTCAGAAGGGAGGTAAGTACACAGTTGTCTGTAGGAGCAGTGTGGAAAAAGTTCTGAAAGAGTTTAGAGCAGAGGTCTGTGAAACTTTGCCATGAAAGGCCAGAGATTGTGTATTTTAGACGTTTGCAGGCTGTAAGCCTTCTTTTACAACTGCTCAACTCTGAAGCTGGAAACAAACACCTAAACAAACAGGTGTGACTGTATTTCAATCAAATGGTATTTACAAAAATAAGCTTGGGGAAAAATTTAGCCTGCTGTCCATGTTTGTCAGCCCTGGAGTTAGAGGAAGAAAAAGAAGTTAGCCAGTCTTGAGAAGGATGGGGAGGGCTGAGCAGGACCAGTGGCAGTCAGAAAAGAAAGGAGGACATAGATTGACAGGCCTTGAGAGGATGATCAGGGAGAAGGGAGAGGGATAGAGTTGAGGAGAACTCCAAAATTTCTAGTGACAGGCAGAAGGACTTCACTCATAAGCTAAGATAAAGAACACATGATAGGTGGAAGGAGGTTCAAGTTGCAGAAGTAGATGAACCTTTTTCTCACCCACCCTTAGACACACGCACATAGAAGAGCAGGAAGGAGAAGGAGCATCCATGATTATTGGACAAAATCGTGGAGTCAACTCAGAAGCAATGATCAGAGAGGCAGAAAATGCAAGATGACACAGCCCACTCAGAGCTCCTAAAAGAATGCTTCATCTGATGAATTCAGGCTTTAGTGCATTGCTTGGTTTCTCCCACCTCTTATCCTGGTCCCATAGCAACCAGTCAGCTCCCGTTTACTGCACTTACCAACCATGTGACCATGGACTTGGCATTCTCAGGGGCCATGAAAGACTGTGGTCCAGCCTTGCCTGCTGTAAGGCATGGGTGAGGCAGGGCTATGGCAAGGCCCTGGGACGCCTGCCTCTCTGTTGCACTGTTTATGCTTTCTGCAGGAAAGAAAGATCTTGAAAGGCAGAGAAGGCAGTGGAGACATGTCCAGCTGGGAAAGGAAACCTGCAAAACTATCCAAGGCTAGAAGAGCAATGCTTACGAAGAAGTAAAGACATGTGTTTAGGAGTAATATAACTAAAATGAAGATTCATAGGGAATTCTGATTTTTTTCTTTTTTTCCCTTCATCTTGCTGTACTTGGTGCACTGACAGGCAACAGCACAGCAGCTGAGACATGCATCCTCAGACAGTGACTTGGGCTTGAAACTCAAATTCTCCCAACCATGTTACTTCAACTCTCTATGCCTTAGTTTCTTCTCTTTGCAAAAGGGGCTGATGATCAGGCAGAGCCTCCTGCACAGGAGTGATGTGGGCATTAAGTGGTCAATATATGTGCTCAGATGGACTTGGTTTAGGTTACCAGATACCAGAGCCCATCACAGTATTTTCTTCTGTCAAGTTTCTGGTGAGAACTGATTAACAGAAACATGGAAGAAGCATTTGGGGGGCTCAGGAGTTCCCTGCTTGGCAGTGATCATTGCTTTTATCTCTTTTCCAGCTCTAAATGACAAGGTGACAACAGCTAGCATTTCTTCCCTCTTCCCTTATCTTTCTGGGAAAGATATTTTCTTTCTCAAGATTGAAACTATGCAGGTAGAAAACATTTTGCAGTTTTAATTAATACAGATTTATCTACCTCCTAGGGTTGTTTGCAGGATTAATCCCTCCCCAGTGCTTAAGCTCCTTAGCAGACAGACACTGTGTTCTCACCAAACAGACTGGACTCCCTGTCTTTAAGCCTGATTCTCTCAGCCACTGGCCTCTCTTCTCATAGAACGGCCTCCTTGCTCACTTTAAATTGGTTGGCTGGTCCCTGTGAGTTTGAGTTTATCCTCTGCCTGGTGCAATTAAGTGTGAAAATCCTTGATCCTTGCCTGGGGCAAGGGGAGGTGGGGATATCTGTGTGGTCTGGAGAGGGCACTGAGCTCGGGTTCAATCCTGAAGTGACTCTGACAGCTGATGCTGCAGTCCCTGATCTCCCGAGTGCTTCTGAGCAACTCCTGGAGGGGCTGAAGACGTGAGGGCTGGGACGGTACTCAGGGGGAGAGTGAGTAGAGCTGGATATTGATGGATTTGATAGCTTGGTAAAAACAGAGTCCCTGAATTAGTCATCGGGACCTGTTTAGAAATTGATGCAGGAAATAACACTGCTCATCGATTTGTAAAAGCTTGTTATGTATAGGGATATCAGTATAAATAATTTGCATTTGGGGCTTTGCCTAGCTCAGTGCTTTGCTTTTGTTGATTTGATTTGTTCTTGTGTGTGAGTCTTATTTCCTGAGAAAACACAAAAGAACAAAGTGTTACAAATGCATCTTTGTTCTTTGGGCATATTTAAAATTTCATTCCTTGGTACTTGAGCACATGTCTTACAGAGCTGCAATGACCTGGGTAAATCAAGTAGAGAAAGGCAGCAGGAGGCCTCCTCTGAGGCACCATGCATCAAAAAACAATAATAAAATTTAAAAGAATACCAGGGAATACACTCAGTAAAATCGAAGCAAACCTTCTCTTTGCATACCATAATTACATCAGCAGGTTAATGTAGGGGAACAAATGTTGACTTTGACGTGAATTAACCCTGGCCTTCCCTTGGCCTTGCTAATATTGACCAAACCTAACTTGAACCAGATTCTCACATAGTTTCAGTAATTCTTTGAAACAGGATTTCCCAAAGAACTATGCACTATGAAATATCTAGTAATATGCTCTATGAAAGAAATAATCCCACACCTAAACAAGTTTGATAAATATTTCATGTTGGAACATTTTTTGGGAACTCATGAGAATAAACAGGGAAGATTCTGGGAAGTTTGTAGAAAAGTGATTCAATTTACTTGAATTGGAAAGCCTATTTATCTCATAGAAATTGCAAAAACAAAAAACAAAAACAAAACACAATAACAACAATAACAAACACCTGAAAGAGTTTTTCTTCAAAAAACTTTTGATGTTTAATGTGTAATTTCTGTGAGGAAGCCCATGCTGCCTTTTCAGAATTGGTGAGAACTGTACCTGAAAGATTCTGGAACACCCATATCCAAATGAGAGACCTGGGTCCATAATGAAAGGTAGAACTGGGAACTGTCCCTAGGAAGGCCTCTAAAACAATGGTTCTCTAACTCTGGTGTGTATCACGATCACCTGGAACACTAATAAAAAATATAAGACTTGGGCTGGTTGAGGACAGAGAAGGCCTGGGACTCTGAATTACTACCAAGTTGCTCAGGTGATAATGAGGTATGCTAAGCTGAAGAACTATTGCCCTAAAAGATAGTTTCCAGAAATGGAAAGAAGCCCAAGAGAAGATGAGATTTTGGACTAGCCTAAGAGTTTGTCAGCACATCACTTCCACAGAGTTTGCTGAATGCCCGCCATTTACTTGTGCAGCCTGGAGGTGCACCAGCGTTGTTATCTGCTAGGACCCGTTAGTCAGCTTTCTGTTGCTAAGACAAAAATAACTGACAAGAATTACTTAGAGGAGGAAAAGCGTATTGGGCTCAAGGTTTCAGAGATTCAGTCCAAAGTGGCCAACTCTATGGCTCTGGGCCTGAGGTAAGGCAGCACATAATTGTGGAAGGGCATAGCAGAGAAAAGATGCTCACCTCATGGCAACCATGAAGCAGAGAGAGAAAGAGAGAGAGAGAGAGAGAAAAGGAGCCAGGTGAACAAGATGAAATCCCAAGCGTACACCCCCAGTGACCTACTTCCTCCAGCCATACCTCATCTGCCTACAATTACCACCAAATTATCCATTAAATTATTAATCCAACCTATGGATTAATCCACAGATTAGGTTCAGATCTTATAATCCAGTCATTTCACCTCTGAACATTCCTGCCTTAACACAGGAGTTTTGGGAGGCAGCTCATATTCAAACCATAACAGGATCTATATTGTTTCCTTGCCCCAAATGTTTTACATTAGGGAATAAGAACAAAATGCAAAAAGCCAAAGATACAGTTCTCTGGTTTCCAAAGTCTCCCTACCTAATCAGTCATCCATTTCTGGAATCAAATCCTGTGAGTACTGAGAGATTGAGAATGAAGGACAAAGACCTAAATTCATAACTAATCCTGTTTTTTATTTATTTTTTTGTATGTCAAAACTAAATCTGAAATATATAAAATCTGCAATCTTTTTAATGGATTTTATAATTTATTAGGTGAGTATACATACTCTATAGGATACACTCCTTATTTCTACCTTCTATAATTTGTAAAATAACTCTGACTAATGAACCAATGCCAAAAAGCTGTTTGCAGGTAGTCTTTCCAGAAATTGGCATACTGAATCATTAAAAGGTTACACCATGCTCTGAGTCATGGAGACAAGCTTACTCCTTCTTTCCCAAGCTAGATGCCAGAGTCAGGAGCCCCCATTGAACCTGGAAGGAGTGTCTCCACTTGGCTGGGATAAAATTGCATTCTGTATCTTCAGTCTATTTTTCATTCAACTCGCAAAGTTTAACCAGTCATATATACCCTCTGTACAGCGATTGAATCTCTCTGAAAAATTAACTAGATCTACATACTTGCCAAAATAAAACAAGCTGCAATGATGTTGGATTAAGACTGGGAAGTTGGCAGGAGGCTGAAAGAGACAGAATCTTTGAAGAAACTCTCCTGTGAATAGATACTATAAATTCTGAAATCCATTTGAAGATGCCTAAGGATATTTTTAATGCTACTAACATTTAAATATGACAGAAAAGAGGTGCTCATAATTTTTAAAAGTTCAGCCTTCATCTTTTAAAAGAAATGCTGAAATTTCTAAGCACTTTCTTAGAAAGATCATGTGTCTAAGATCTAACTATGATTCAAATTCTGTCATCCCTGTTGACATCCCTATCCCACCAAACTAGCCACTAGGAAATCCCCGCATGTATTTTCTTGTTGGATGAGTCTGGGACTTGTTTTAATGATTGTGTCATAGCTGTGGACTTCAGTATTTAATATGATATCTCAATGCTGATGAAACACAATAACTTACTGATATTAACTCACAACTTGTTAAAAAATTCCCATTCCTATTTCAAATTTTAGTGATTTGGAAACACTTTTTTTAAAAAAAATCTGTGAATACAACAGATGCACACTTGATGTGAATCTAACATTTTATCTATTTCCAAGATCAATTTACTGGTTGTATTTGATGGTACTCATTAAAAAATGTGACTTTTATTCCTATGAAACAACTCAACTTAAATAAGGCTATACCCATGTATAGTCCTTCTATTGAAACTTTTATTAACTTTGTTTTTCCAACATGCCTTTTAAATGATCAAATAGTTTTGTTCTCTGGAGATATTTCAACCATTTTCACATATTCTTCATCTACCCTGTGAGAAAGGTTTGTAGAACTGTACAGAGTCAATATATTAAGTCACATACCTGTTATTCAAAGAGTATAGTAGACTCATCATCAAATTAACAGCACTTATTATAGGCATTTTATTAACCAGGAGATTCCAGCTGCAGAGAAGCCTAAATGCTGTAACCATGGGGAGGGAAATCAGACCTGAGTTTGGTAAAATTAAGGGACCCAAGAGTCCAGAACAAGTTTGGCAAAATACGGTTTGATAATATACAGTAAGATATTTTATACATAAAAAAATAAAAATAGTAACATTATTTCTTTGACCACAACTTTATGCTCCATGCTCCTTCAGTGGTAGTAATTTGGAATCAAGAGCATACAGCTGATAGACGCACAGTCCCAATGATTAAATGCCAGAGTTGCACAGGTCTTTCTTACCAGGAAAAGGAAAGATGACCAGTAGCACCAGGATCAGAACTAAAGACAGGGCTTCTTAGAGTACCTGCGTATTACTCAGTGTGCCTCCCTGGGCAAATCTTACCCCTCTCCAGGTTTATTCTCTTCCAGGTTAAAGGAAGAAAACTAGCCAAACCTGACTCCCAGATCTTTTGTTCAAGAGTCAGTAATCTATAATAGGCAAATGCAACATATCACAGTTGAATATTGCCAGTCTCATCTTTCCAATTTTTCCTGAAATGCTCAGTTTCCTCAAACACAAGTCAGATCATATGACTTTCCTCCCCTGGGATTCTTGGTTGTCTCTTATCTAGAGAACAAAGGCCAAACACTACACTGTAGGTAGTCAAGTTCCTTTATGACATGTGCTTCTCCTCTTACCTCTGTATTCCCAGACCAACCAACTGTGTTTATTGTCACCTTTTGATCATTTTACACACATTTCTGTCTTCACACAAAGTATCTAGTCAGTTTCTGACAAAATCCTGTTCCTCCTTCAACAATCAGTTCAAATGTAACATTCCCTTAAAGATACTCTTTCTGATAACACTCATTCACTCGATTATTATAAAAGGCTTTTTATGTGCCAGGAATCAGAATTGAATGATTTTATTTTCCCTACAATGGTGTTTATTGTGTATTTCTAAAATAGTATGAATTTCAGTCTGCTCTGTGGTATTCTTACTATTTATTTGCATTGGGAACTCTTTGAGAAAAGAAATGATCTGTTGTTTGTATACAGGTTAATAAATGTTCTTTATCCAAAATGATTAAGACCAGAAGTGTTTTCAATTTCAATTTTTTTTTTTTTTTTTTTTTTTAGATTTTGGAATACTTTCATGCATATAATGAGATACCTTAAGGATGAATGAAATTCAAGTGAAAAAATCCATTTATTCTTCATATATATCTTATACAAATGCCTTGGAGGTAATTTCATACAATAGTCTTGGTGCACTTGAGTTTTAATTGCAGCCTGTTACATGAGGTCAGGTGTGGAATTTTCTACATGTAGTATCATGTCAATGCTCAAAACATTTACAATTTTGGAGAATTACAGATTTCAGCTTTTTGGATTAGTGACGTTCAACCTGTACCTCTGTGCTAGTATTAAGAAGACACTACAAATGATTGTTGAGTGCATAAATAATGTTATGTTCCTCTTGAAATTTCCAGTTTTGTGTTTGGGGGAGCCACCTCATAATCTCTAAGTTAAAGGGTGGTTGTCTTCCACTTTTCCATCTAGGAAGGAGTAGTTACACACCGCTTTAATGGAGACTTTGCATCTTAATTACTTCTTGCTAAATAAACCATACTCATGTACATCAGTCCCCATTACTATCTAGGGTCACATGAGGAACAAAGTCAACACTGCAGCTGATCTTCCTCATTTGCCCTTCCTGGAGCCAACAAGGCTTCCCCATTCATGTCCAGGATAATCTTCATGCCATAGCTCAACCTCCTCCATTAAGTTGGCCCAGGGGACCTGGTTTTCTACCTCCAACTTTGCCAGGATAAAGAATAAATAAATTGGTACATATGTGAATACACCACAGTGAATCTCCACATTGTGTACAACCATAAGACTGGGATCCTCATTAGAATAAGAGGTGTTCCACGTTTGTAGAAATATGTCAAAATGTACTCTATTGTCATGTACAACTAAGAAGAACAAATAAAAAATAAAAATAAGTTATGGAGGAAAAAAGAAATTGGGGATGTAGGATACCATTCATCAAAACATCTAGAATTACAAAGCTCAAATATTTGGAAAGGGTGTGTGAAGAGTGACTCATAACAAATAGCAATAATAAATAAGGCGATAGTAGAAAAGAGGGTACCACCCACTCAGAGCAGTTCCTTAGGAATTTTAATGTAAATTCCTGGGACCCCTTCATTCCAGAGAAATGTGGTACTTTTTAACTTCCAAAAACCTGCTTCATCACAATGGGAGGCAGATGATCCTCAGAGAAGTTGGCATCCCTTCCTGCTTTCTCAAGTCTCCTCTCCTATTTTCAATAGGAGCACTAATTTTCTATCCAGAACATGATGAATGTGGGTTCATGCTCTTAGATCTTTTTCCTCCTTGATACCATGAGAAGCAACTCAGTAGGGTGATTTCTGCTGGCTAAAAGATGTGTATTTCTTACACAGTAGCTGGTCCTGCCAGTACTTGGTATACCAGAGGGCGGATGAAAGAGACAGAAGAAGTGATGAACTGGGTTTGAATGAAACAGAAGTGGTAAATCTGCATGTAGTAGTGCATGTCTTAGGAAGGTACCAGAAAAGCGAGGAAGAAGATGCTAGGGAGGTGATTTCTCAGCTCTGGCCTAAGTGACCAGCCTTTCTTCTAAGAGTCCCATGCAGTCACTGCCAGGCATCTCTGAGTCGCTTAACAACTGGTAACCTAAAAAAAGGTTCCCACCTTCCTATACTAAACCCCATCAGGAACAAGAGGATCTGAAAAGTTCCAGGCAACCCTAAGATCCAGAGGAAGGCTGAATATTCTTTTCTTCAAATGAAAAATGAAGGCCCCCAAATGGTCTTCCTGGTATCATTCTTCTGGTTAAAAACACACACATGCACACATGCATGTGCACGCACACACACATACAGAAATTTAGACTAAAAGAAAATACAACAAAATATTTATAGCATTTGTTTTTGAGCAGCATAACTATGGGTTATTTTATCTTCTTTAGATTTATCTACATTATCTTCAGTAAACTTGTATTGCTTTTCAAATACAAAAAATATTACATAAAGAGAAAAAAAGAGTCTTCTATTATTTACTAGCAATTCTTTCCCATTGAGAAGGATTTCCATGAAAATGCAATTTATGCTGGTCAGAGGGGACCATGTGGTTAACAAGGTGCTTTCCTAACAAGGGAAGATGACAGAGTCTTTGTGTTTTCAGGGCTTTTGTACTTTTCTTTTCTGTTCTTAGAAATGTGAGGGCAAGCTCCTGCCCAGGGAAATGACCTTGGATTTAAATGTGAAATGCTAGCCCAATCTAAAGGCCTGAAAAGCGCATTTCACTCAAGACCGGGAGGTGAAGGGTTTCTCTTCTTTGTTGACATGTGATGCATCCATCAGATCACTTGTGAGAAAAGACACTGCATCTCACAGAGACCTCTCTGCCCCTCACGATACAGAAGGCATTTCTGGTTCCCTTCTCTTTCCCTCAAGGTCCCAGCAGCCCCAGTCCTGCAAGGTAGACCCCAGAGCACATCCAAGGGCAGGCAGGTGGTCATTTGGGAAGAGTTCACAACTGCATTGGATTCCTTTCTTTGCATTTATATGTTAAGTTGGCAGGTTCATGGCTCCCTAAGTTCCCCAGAGGTTCTGTTTTCACTTGTTTGCTTGGCTGTCAGTGAAAGGCAAAAGGAATGTTTCCCTCTAAAGGGTTTCTTTAGTGTTTTGTTTTTGTTTTTGTTTTGGGTCTACTTTTTATCCTTAATAATACAGCAAGACTTCTTACCCCTCTGTGAAATGACATGATGTCTGAGATTTACTTGAAAAAAAAAATTCTACCAAAGATAAAAGGGCTGGCCAAGGGGAGAGTGACCACTCATAGGCTCTCCCTATAGGCTCCTGCAGAATATTAGAGGTCTCCTACTTCTCTCCAAAAGAGAGAAATCAAAACATTCTTTCTCCTATTAAGCCCACTTCAAATAATTTTTATTTTCAAACCACTAATCTTCTTTTTTAATGGACTGGGTTTTGGCACATGCTATAAGGAACTGTCTAGCAACACTCTGCAGAATCTTCAGATGTTAGGAGGGGTATTGGATTTTGCTATTCTTAATTTTGCTAAGTGAAGTGTTAAGTTTGTAAGAGCAAAATTTCTCCTTATGGATAGTTCACCACATAGTTGGACTGTCATTCATAGGACATGACCAACTTTGCATATTCTTGAACTTCAGCAACTCTGGTGATAACCTGGGAATTCATAAGAGAGAAAGGCTAAAGTCTGAAACCAAAAAATTACCAAAAGGCCTTCCAGAGATATGTTCAAAGTTTGATTATGGAACTAAGACCTGATTATGTAAGAAAAAAAAAAAAAAGAGGTAGACATTGGATAAAATATCTGAATTTGTCTCACACTGTATTATGCACCTGATTTATTCCCAAAAGAAAAAGAAAAATGAAGCAGCTAAGAATATCTGAGTTGAAAAGGCACATATTTTTTCTACACATTTAAATCTAAAAAATGCTAAGAATCATTTTACCAGAGTATTTAAAAACAAGGTGTTTCATTTCATACTTAGCCAATCTTCTTGTCCTCACAAGTAAAATATATATTGAAATAATTTTTAAACTAAAAGATGCAAAATAATGTAAATCACCATGATCATCAGTTTATGATCAATGTGAATGTTCTCTCTGGGTACTCCCATTTCTTCTTGTTTCCTTGTTTGAACAAGGAAATAATGTTTTTTAAAAATGAATTTAAGTATTATGACCCTACTCTTGCCCCAATATAGCAGTGTGGCAAGGGGAAATGCATCAAACTAATGCCATGATCACATTTGCTTTGTCTACCTGATCTTTAAGAAAGAGTAAATGAGGCTGAGGTATAGCTAAGAGGTACGGCATCTGCTTGGTATGTAGTAGGCAATGACTTTACTCTCCAGGAGGAAAGGAAGGAAGGAGAAAGAGGAGAAGGAAGAGGAAGAGGAGGAGGAGGAGGAGGAGGAGGAAGAGGATGCGGGAAGCCATCCATGAAACTTGTGTGGGAATTGAGCAACATTTGAGTCATTAGACAGGGAAACCTGGTTTTAGGAACTCACAGTCAGATATCCACTGTTTGAGATTGGTGCCTGATTCATGTGGTACCCTGTTCTAGCTCACCGCTCAAAGTTCAAGCACAAGCACCAGAGATGGGAGTGACCCATTAGAGTCAAAGGGCCTACTTACACTCACTCCTATCCTGTTTCTCTCAAAGAAGCTTCTACCGATCACTTTTGATCTGCACCATTATAAATAAAGCAAGCATGGCTCCTTCCTTTGTTAGAGTCAGACCCTTCTGGACAGCTCAACCAGTCACGCTCCTGCTTTAAAAATATTCTTGCTTTTTTGTCTTATTTTCTGATATATAAATTTCATAGCTTTTCTTTTGAATCCAGCCCATCCTTCCAACAGGTACCCATTTCCTTGCCCATGCATGATTTGAGTGAGAGGAGGAGGAGGAGGAAGAAATGAAAAATCAAATGGAATGAAAGCCTTCTGTAACACTGACCTTAAGAGGGTTTTGCTGGATCAATCACTAGGAATGTGGACTGAACACCTAGCATTGGTAACTGAAGACTTCCTTAGAATGGAGGATACACACCAGATTCCCAGAGGGAAACTTACAGCAGGAATAAAGCAAAGCATGAGATTAAACAGTTTATGAGCGCAAGGTAGAGCATCCTCAGAGAACAGGTGTAAGTATCTAACCCGAGATAGCCTACCCCTTGGATCTGGCCCAGTTCCCACTTTGAAGGCATTTCTTTCCTTCTTATTTCTTCAGAACTCACAGAACAAACCCAGAGAATTATAAAGCCTCTGTCCCACACAGATATTCCCCAGGACTACCCCTCCAGCCTTAATAGGATTATTTCCCTGGCTAAAAGCTCACAATATGGTAGAATGGCCCATGCCAGTCCTTTAAGTTTCAGTGATGCAAAAAACAACAAAAAAAAAATGACAGAAAAGATGCATAAAGATGTTCACTGCCATGAAAATTAAGAAAGATTGCTTCATGAAGGTTTTATATCCTCCATTGGTACCAGAACTAAAATTGAATTTGAGTAGCAGTAGTATCTAGTATTTATTAAGCTCCACCCCTCACCTAAGAGTAGTAACTCCCACTCAATTATCCAAAACTATATAGACAGTTTTATTTTTAGCTTGGAAATACAATAATCTAGGATATGAAACAGAACTGAGGAATTCTTCTAGCACAGTTCTTTGAGTGGAACATGGCAGCAGCCACGATGCTCCTGCCTGCTGTAGAGGCATCTATACCACTTCTTGAACTTCACTGAGAATTGCCCTCCACAGCCCCCTGTGCTTCACAGGAGGACTGGCTCCATGTTGAGGCCTTCTGCTTTATTCTCCTCTCTTTTCTCTGGTGGGAAACAGTCCCTTCTCCAATGTGTGAATGAGGCTTTCACCCAATCTTGGGCAGCATGTGTTTATACTTCAGCTATAAAGCAGGATTTGGTTATATTCATAAAGTGTTAACAGAAATTGGAAGAAAGTGCTCTTTTTAGATTTTTTTTTGGCCTTATTTCTCACAGCTGCCGTATGAGTCCTTGGACAGAGCATTCAAAGAATCTTCTGAAGTAGTCCTCTCTCATTATCCTTTGTCACTGAACAAAGTTCTGTCTCCCTCTTTCCTTAGGAGCTTCCACCAGTGAGTTTCTCCTCTACATCCCCTGGGGTGGACTGCTGGGCCCCAGGCTCCTCGAGTAAGTCCACTGCAGACCAGCCATGTGCCATTCCCCTTCCTCTCTTGATGATTTTTGTTCAGGGCACACTCTCAAAGATTTGAATTTTGGCAGCAGAGTTGAAGGGATTAAAAGGCTCAAAACAACAGTAAACAAGTTGGCAATAATTATAACACAATTGCTACACGATGTCTCACAGTGTATATAAAAGCATTCACAGCTATTGCACTATTCATTTGGTCTCCCTTCAGCATTGCGATGCCGTTTCCTGCCCTGACAGCCCCTTTAGAGACTCAAGAGTCAGAACTCTGGCATGTTTCAGCATACATGTGATGTTTTTGGATGCTGTATTACATATACCATATTCTTTTGATTTAATGTTCCAGCTATGAAATACAGCTGTAAGAGAAGAGATTCAGATTAAGAAGAAAAAGAACTTCACAGCTTGATCAAAATTTAGCCATTCCTAACACTGAAAGCAAAATGAAAACAAGAAAACTTGTGTGTCTGGTTTGGGGGACAAACTAAAGCAAACAACTCAGCAACTTCCACTAAATATCTGTAATGGGATATGGGATACATCTCAGAACACACACACACAAAGAAAAACCTGAACAACACTCAAAAGTCCTAAACTTCTAGTAATCAAGTTTGGGAACGGTTTTGGTGATAATGCTGACACTGTTGCATGTGTATTGTGAAATGAAGCAAATCGTGTTGGTGTCATCGCAAACTTATTTTTTTAGCATTAGAAAAAGAAATACACTTGTAAGACTAATATAGTTAAGTTAAAATTCTGTAGTCCTGAATGTGATTTGAAAGAATCTATTTAAATTCAATATTTTAAAAACTTCTATAAGTATATGTATACATATATACAATTATATTAGTTTTATAAGTATATATGCAGATTATATATTATATATGTATTTCCCATATATATAAAACTATATTTTCTAGTTCTGAATAATTAAAAAGATAAACAATTACCAATCTACTACTATGAGCCCCTTCAAAATTCAATTTGGGCTTTATAAATACCAATTTGTACTAAAAGAAGCCAGGATTCCTTGAATAAATGAGTGATCCCAGTGTGTTGGAACAGGAGATATACACAGGGAGACTGGAACTTCTTGTCATAACAGGAAGCAAGGAAACCTTCAAAGACCCCCAAGTCATGACAACTCCATATCCAACTTGAAGAGAATTCTACTGCCAGAAGTGAGAAGACTTTGAACAGCAGTAAAAACAACAATTGCATGTCAGGGGCAAAAGAACACTTTTACACTGTTGGTGAGATTGTCAATTAGTACAATCACTATGAGAATCAGTATGGAGGTTCCTCAAAAGACTAGATATGGAAACAACATATGACATAGCTACAGGACTCCTCAGTACTTATCCTAAAAATTTAAATTATCTGCACTGTTGCGATTCATGCTTACCCATGTTTATAGCAGCACAGTTCACATTAGCCAAATTAAGGAACCAACCTAGGTATCGATTAATGAATGAATGGATAAAAAATGATTATATTTATAGTAACTGAAATAAAGTGAGACACATCAAACATCTTTAAGTATAGAAGTTCATAATAATATTAAAAATGAAAACATTTGTTCACCATGGGAGGATGTTAATGAACTAATTTACCATTTTTTAAGACCAGTAAATAAAAGTAAATAAACTTTCCCTTTAGAGATTGTATCACAGGTAGCCAGTGGATAAGGGAGACATTCTTTTCATAGAGCTATTCCACTAATAAATGAGGATAAAAGGATAAAATGATAATATTACCCCCTCATTTCACAATTCGTCAATGGATCTAGGCAGTACTCACTCATGATTACTACTGTCTTCACTATGAACTGAATGTTTGTCCCCACCAGAATTCAAGACAAAATGTAATTGCTGTTTGGGAAGTGGGATCTTTAAAATGATTAGAACAAGAAGACTCCACCTCATGGGCAGGTTTAATGTTATTATAAAAGTGTGAGTTCAAATCAACTGTCTTTCTCTTTCCCTTTCCACCAAGCAATGGCTTCCACCAACTTGTGACATAGCCAGAAGTCTCTGGCTGGATGTTGACACCTCGGATTGAACTTGCCAGGATTCAAAACTGTGAACCAATAAATTTCTGTTCACTGTAAACTAACCAGTCTGTGGTATTCTGTTAAAAGAGTAAAAAACAGAGTGAGATATCCCCCAAAGAAAAGCAACCTTATAATATGAATATTCTGATGGAAATGTATAATATTATCTAAAAATATTATTTTTCAAAAACTGAATCTGAATATGATCAAGCTTCTACATAAGAATACCAAATTATAGGAAATACAGGAGCAGAGAAACCTGTTACACAAAACTGTAAGATTTAATAAGAAAAATACAGCCTGTACAAAAGTTTATTGGAAAAACACTGAGGTTTCTTTAACAAATAGCATTGCAAGGGAAACAAAGAGAGAGAAACCTTCTAACTTAAAGAGAAGAAAGAGGTTTCTGAACAAATTGCAGTTTACTTACCTAACTTGGATTCTCAAATTGTTGAGGGATATTATGATGCAACAGCAAAAATAATTACATTAAGGAATTATGGATATTTAGGGAATAATAATGGTAGAATTATTAAGTTTTTAAGAGTCTTATCTTTCAGACACAAGTAGTAAAACGTCTAATGATAGATGCCTAGAATTTGTTTCTAAACAATCTGAAAGTAGTAAGAAAGTGGATTGACATAGAAAAAGTAAAATAGACTATCGATAATTTTTTAATCTGGTCAATAGATACATAGGGAGTCACCATATTTTCTCCAATTTGTAAATGTTTTCAATCTTTCAGAGTACAGTTTTAGAAAGGCATATACATATTTTAAATGATGTTAAAGAAAATTTGTTATTTGGGGAAAATCAGTTTATATCATATTACATGCCAAGATCAACTCTAGATGAATTAGGTAACTGTTTAAAAATGATTTCATATAAAAAAATGAAGACTACATAGATAAATACATATTTTCCTCTTGGTGGTAATAAATTTCCCATCTTAACAGCAACAAAATCAATCACAGAGGAAATAAATTCACTACAAAAATTTGAAATTCATATATCTTTAAAAACAAAAGTCTAGAAAAGCATTTGTATAAACTATGTCAGATTAATATTTAGTGCTATTCCTTTGTAAAAGGCACACTCAAATTCATGGGAAACACAAAAGGACCTCAAGGAAAATGGATATAAAAAGAAAATTCACAAAGTAGAGAATATGAATAGCTAGTAAAACTATAAAATTTTAATCGCCATGAGTAATTAAAGTAATGCAAATTAAGGTAGAATATATAATTCTCACATTTTAAAATTCATGTTTAATACTAGTGTTAATGTTTTTTATATTGACCTTAAAATATACTGTCATTGGAAATACAAGCCAATACAAATTCTCTGTAGGTTAAGTTTGGCAATGCCCATTAAGAAACTCGATTAAAACAAAGAAAACCCAAAACAAAGTCCACACTCTCGAAGGCACTCATTCTACTAGCATAAATTCAGGGATTGTTTGTAAAAATGGTAGCAGCTGCCATCAGTCCTCCCTTTGTACAGGCCCATATGAAGGTGAATCTGTCTCTGCCCGTCAGGAGATGAAGTCTCTTTTTCTGTCCTTTGAATCTAGGTTTGGTCATAATACTGAACTTGAGAAAATGTGACATGAGCAGAGCCCTAAACTTCATTTTGCAATGGGACTCTGCTTCCTGCTGTTTGGGACCCTTCTGCTAGTCTGAATAAGCCTGAGATAGTTTCCTCAAAGATGTGAGACCAGTCGTGGAGAGTCCCAGTCATCTCAGTTACCCCAGATGTCCCAGACATGTTAGTTAAGGGCATCTCAGATTATCCAGTTGCTCAGAACCAGCATGATACAGAAAAGCAGATTTTCTATTTCTATTCATGTTTTCTACAGAACCATGAAAAAATAATAAATGTTTGTTGCTTTAAGCATTTTTTGGGGAGGTTGATTAATGAAAACTGAATGAAAGTAATCAGAAAAACAGGCAATTGATTATGTTAAGGATGTTTATTTTAAAATCATTTATATTAATAAACTGTGAACAACCTAATGCCCCAAATGAAGTTAATTATATTAACTATAGATTTGAAGATCATAAAATCATTTAAAAACCACATTTTCAATATATTTTAATGATACTGGAAAATGTTTGCAATAGAAAATTAAGTTACAGAATGCAAATAATAGAATTATATGTGAAGTATAATTTTCAATTATGCAAATGTGTATGCTATATAACAAGTGGAAATTTGACCTGAAAACTTATTTTTAAAACTACGGTTTTAAAATTTGCATGTGGCGTCTTGCTTTATGTTTGGGAAAATTCTTCCTGGTTTCTGTGTGGTCCCTTCAAGTTATACAGTGTAAAAGAAAAACAAATATGTAAATGAAGTGAAGCAACCTACATGCAGAAGATTCTGACAAAGATGTTTTGTTTAATAAATGTCAAACAGCTGTCTTTGATACCTCCAAAAACTGCTTCCTTCTCCAAGCCTAGAATTAAATGGCCATATACCTTGAAATCATTTTGTGATCATAAAGAGTCGTGATGTTCATTCAGGTAACAATTCTTTGTAAAATGTGCAGCTTGGTTGATGAGGCCTGATCTCCTCTTGTGACATTGGAGGTCAATGATCCATGTTGGACTTGAAGCAGCAATAACCTAGACTTTAGGAAATGATCTCTAAGATCAGTAGGACCACATTTTTTATCCCCATGGCCCAGTGGACCAATCCCTGTGGGTTGGGTTGGGGTATTTCAATATCTGAAAGGAGTAGAAATTCATACTGCCAATCATTCTGGAAGAGGGGTTAAAAATGAGGCAGTAAATGAAAACCAAAGAGGGTAACTCTTATACTCTGGTGGGGTAGGGGAATTTCCATTTTCTTAGAATCTCAGACCACTTGAACTTTAAGAATGGGAACTTGGAGAAGCAATTGTAAGTTAGTTTCTGTGTTATATTTTGCTTCCATATTCCCTAAACTTCAGTAAATTTTTCTGGAAAAGTTATAGCCTGGTCCTAGGTGTGCATGGGAAATTATGGAAGCTCTATCCCAAGAATTGAAGGGAAAGGACATGGGATGAGCAGCATCCTGTTCCCCAGGCTGCTGCAGTATTCTCACTAGAGGACTGCAGAGGAGGAACCATCAATTTGTCATGGCACATGGGCAGCAACAGTGGCAGCAGATGCAGTCAGTTGTGTGAAAGGGAGGCATAGCATTGATGAAGACAGGCTCTGAAAACTCTCAGGAGTTGCTGGGGACACATTCTAGTAAGTGCATTTTTCAGGACTCAAGTTAATATAATTGGGAAAAAAACAAGGCAACCTCACTTTGTATCCTTTTAACTAAAGAAAGAAAGGAAGGAAGAAAGAAAGGAAGGAAGAAAAAAGTTCAAAAAAGTTCAAGGGCTTCCTGGATTAATAGTTTAGGTGTAAATTTGTAAGTGCTAATACAGAAGAAAGTAAGACCAGATGGAAATATACCAAAATCTTAAGTAACTTGGGTCAATTATTAATGTGGAATTATCAGATATTTTGTTTCCTTAATACTTTCCACATTTTTGCAAAATTTCTCTGATGATAATCAGAGGAAAATGTTGCAATGTTAAAAAATCATCATTCAGTATAATATCTAGATATCTGTAGGGTGAAAGCACCCATTACTCTTTGGTCTTATCCCTTCTGTTTCAGAGACTGCCCACCTACTAGAATGTGTATGTTTTATGTTCATCATAATTTTCTTTCCCATTTCTTTAATATCTTTTCAAATGTTCTCTTTCATGTTGTCACCCTTAGGTTCTTTCAGGAAAACTTATTTCTTAATAGAGGCCTAAATTAAGGACATGAAACAGTAATGAGGGGAAGTCATGCAATCACCAAAATCGAAGAAAGTATTTGGCATTGTTTGACCTTTCTAGAAACTATGAAATCATTCATTCACATAGGTGCAGTGGAACTTTTAAAAATCTTCATCATATGTGTTTGTGTGTGTGTGTATACACACAGATTTTCTTGTGTATTAACTGTTTTTAGAAGTAAAGGCTTAAGATATGATTTTGAGAAGCATCTTCTTTCCCTCTGTAACCCTCCTGCACAGGGATGTTTTATAGCAGCAACGGAGAGACTATGGAGCCTGTTACTGACAGCTGGTTCATTGCATCTGAATCTTCCTTCAAAACACTCCTCAGATGGAAATGATTATCAAGCCCCCAGCTCCTAACAGAATTGAATGAACCTTCATTTTCTCTGTTGCATAGCCAGTAGGTTCAGACTAGTGGACTTGGGGAAGACCAGACAAAAACTGGTGGAAAGGATAGGGGAAATAAAATCCTGAAAACAAATTCTGCTTCCTTCACAACCTGACCAAGGAGAAAGTCATACAGCACACAGCACAGATACAAGCACTTCCCTGCTGTGCAGATGGCAGTCCTTGTCAGTCAACCACCTGGAGAGCTCTGTCACCAAACCCCAGGCAGCCTCACAACCTTTCTCAACATGTTAGTGCAGGTGGGTAGTGCCAGCTGACTCTAGTAGGCTTGGGAGAGGAAAGCCCTCTTCTACTTCCAGCCTAGGGCAAAAATGCTTCCCTATCTGTAGTGTGATAGAGTCTCAAAAGAGTCAGGAATACAGACAGGAAGTGTTTACTCTAGAAAGACGTGTAGAATCCCTCACATCAGGCCTCAGGCAAAGAGCTGAAAGTAAGAAATCACACAGATAAGAGAGGGGTAAATCTACCTTCTATGAAGCAATTAATAAATCCCAAGCATTTTGCATCTAATAAGTCCAGTTAATCTGTACACCAACCCCGAGAAATAGATAGCATCAGCTTCATTTCTGTACAAATAAGTGGAGGCTCACAATTTCCATCATGGCTCAAGGGGCAGAGTTGAATGGGATTTGAACCCACTGATTATAAAACTCATGTACTTACAAGATACCAAAGAGCAGGCATTTTAAAGATAAATACACCATGATGGATTGGACTCATGAATAGATTCATCTTTCCCCAAATCACATAATCTCTAAAAGACTACACTGTCCAGGGCTAGTCTAAGATAAGAAATCATTGTGCTGTTCAACACAGAGAACTGAACTGAATCATCCTGAGCAAAGAACAGAGTTTAATCCTTCTAACAGGCAATCTTATCTGTCCACTGTTAAATTGAGATTTTTACCAGCCACTTCAGTCTTACCTTAATCACCATGCAGCTCCTCTGCAGCTATTATCTGGTAAGCCTCTCTCTTACTCGCTGAATATTTCCTACATGAAGTAATGGAACGTGGAGCTGTGGGCGGTGTACTATCCTTTTGGTTTCCATTTAAATTTACAGCTTGCTGGTTTGAAAAGAGTCCCGGGGCGCTAACTAAGGTGGTGATTATACTGTCCATCAATTAGTTTCCATTTCAGCACAATATTCTGGGCCCCTTTCCACGCCCTCATAACAAAGGACTGTTTAACTCAACACATATACACTCAGGTTTTCTCCCAGGCATTTTTACTTAGTTCCAGAATGTGTGTCACCCAGATGTGCCTGCCACAGTATGTTAGTTGTATTGGAAACATTACCAGAAATACGCTCTACACCCATGAACTGCCACAGCTGAAACCAGTGTCTTGCTGCAGAACCACTTTTTCACCACCCACCTTAGAATTAATTACCCTGTTGCTATGTCACATTCTTCTCAACGCTTAAGATTTGCAAGCTAAGGAATCTTTGATTGTTTCCCAAGGAAAATAGGTTTTATGGAATCCTCATTTCTGAGCTCAGAAACCCTTTGTGTACTTTTTAAATGATTATGATGATAAGGAACAAGAAGCTGGAAGTGGTACAGACATAAGGTTACCAGATAAAATATAGAGGAGTTAAATTAGAATTGCAGATAAACTGTGATCTTTTTAGTGTAATTATATCCCATGTGATATTGGGACATATGCTAAAAATTTATTCTTTTTAAAATCTGAAATATTAATTTATTTGGATATCTAGTATTTTCATTTTCTAAACCTGGCAACTGTCTGTAGACAGAAAAAAGGAAGGGGAGATTCACAGGTGTTACAAATACTTGCAAGCTGATATAATAGTCCAATCTGTTAGAACACATAAGCTGCCTACTTCTATTTTAGCTTAAGCTGTGTGATAATTTTAAAGTACAGAAACAAAAAGGGGGATTTGGGGAAAATTAATAAACATATTTCAAAGGCCATGGATTGTTACTGAGTGTTTTCTGGGGGCGGGGAACCGTTTCATGAAATTGTAGGAAACCCCAGTCCTAAAACCACCAGTCTGCCAGATCCAATGTAAAAACAGGACTCCTCTGATAATGTAGGAGATTAAGGGAAATACCTTTCCAAATTGAAAATGCAGCTTTAGCAATGTTTCCAAAGTGATTTTCATTTCTAAAATAAAAACTTTGTATGATTGTGTTAAGTCCTAATATGTCCTCATAACCACTTAATTAAATTACAACAAATTTATGGGAGGCTAACAAATATACAGTATTGAGTTCCAAATTAAGGTAATAAGATGAAAAAGAACGTAGTACCTAAAAATTTACAATAACACACACACACACAGACACACACACAAATAACTTTTGTAAGTACAAAACACATGACAATTGCACGGAAAGCATGAATTAAGTACTAAGTGAGCATCCATTAGAGATGGGACTAGGACAGACCTTCACCAAGTAGAAATCTGATTCCAACTGCAAAGACAGAGCTTGATTTCAATATAGAGTTATCTTTCAGTGTCTTCCAGAATTAGTTCCAAAATTTGTCCATGTTCAAGACCCTTGTATAAAGTGGCATAGTATGTGCATGTAACCTGCACAATCCTCTCATATACTTTAAATCAACTCTAGATTATTGTGATACCTAATAAAGTTTAAAAGTCACATAAACAGTTGTTTTACTGTATCATTGAGGAAATAAGGACAAGAAAAGAATCAGCATGTTTAGTAGAGTGCAATTCTTATTTCCTGAATATTGAATCCTGTGTTGATTGAATTCATGAATATAGAACTTGTGGATACAGAGAGAAGATTGTACAGGCAGTGAAGAGCATGTACTCTAGATTTATGAACAGACAGAGAAGAGTGAAATGGCATCATGGTCCTAAAAGTAGAGTATGCGGTGATTGGAGCAGAGGGTAAAGAGTAGAGGGTTTGATAATTGAGGGTGCTGGTTTCATATAATGGGGGAATTTTAATGCTAAAATTATGTATTTTGGCAATTAAAAGTTATTGAAGGCTTTCAAGGACAAGAATAGTCATATGATCTTTTAGAAAGATAACCAAAGAAAACAATACAAAAACTGCACTGCAGAGTTTAGATATCAGGATACTAGTTTCATTGTCTACTGATTGTCCAAAAGCCATGTTCATATTCAAGAAGCAGCAACAGGAAAGAGAGCTCTTAAAGAGGAACAATGACCAGTCAGAGAAGTGGAACATTAAGAAAAAGCTCCAGTAATAGAAGTTGCTGAAAGAAACAATTTGGCCAAGAATCGGGAGCTTTTTGAGGTAGGCAACTTTCAGAAAGCAGCAATTGAATTTAGCAATAAAACATCTCTGGCACACTTTTCAGAGAGCAATTTCAGGTCAGTGGTAAGAGCAGGGAATTGGCTAACTTGGTTAAAGAGTGAATAGAAGTATTTCTGCTTTCAGTGTTGTAATGGATAAAATATAACAAACACCCTTCTTAATGCACCTCTCACTTGAAAGGGGGAAATCCTAGGAGCTAAAAGAACCAAACAAACAAACAAATGAATTAAAAATGAAGGAGAAAATCATAGAGGAAAACAAATGCTGGATCTCTAACTGTTCATGGAATTTTCCTATCCCAGGAACACAGAACCACCTAGAGAATAGGACACAAGAGCTTTATATGGAGAGTTGTTGGAATTTAATGCCTGCAAAATCCAAGACCTTTAAAAAACTAGATACTCCATGAGATGGTGGGTTGGAAGTGGGATGGGATGTCTATTCACCTACAGTGAAAGAGAATACAGAGATTTATCTGTATAGCTTCAACTCTGGTTATAAAAACAAAGCCTTTTCATCCCCCAGTCATGATTAGGCAGATACAATGCAGGATAAATGCTTCATGGGACTAAATAATGAAAACACAATTCATGTGTTGTTTATGTGAGAGTCAAATTAAAGTGGGCACCCCCTACTTTATTTTCTAAACCTGTTACACTTGCCTTTCCGCCCCTACCTTACCCACCAAGCATTTTAAAATAGAGGCCTATTCCACGAGTTTAAGACTCAAATTTATACAAACGTCAGGGTTTGGAAAGTTTACAGCCAAAGTACTAACTGAATGGTATCCTAATTTGGTAGTGCTCCAAGGTGCATGGCAGAAGCAAATGTAAAAGTAACAAATGTCCCACCAGACTTTCAGCAGTCAAAATATAAGTTCTCCACTCAAAATTTTACTTAAGGAAATAGACCACCAAAAGAGTGTGTAGAAATAAAACACAGAAGAGTACACTCACTAGGATGTCATATATTAGCGTTTCTGAGAAACAACAAAACATTAAAAAAAACTTGAAAAACATAACTGTTGAAATATAGTGAAAACAGCCATTATTGAATTTCAAAATTAATAAGTGGTTTAAAAGCAAATTGGACTGAACATGGGAGACAGAATTAGTAAGCTGGAAGAATTTTTTAAGTTTATGGAACATAGCAAATAGTGTCAATGATATGAAAAATATGAAAAGGTTTCAACATTAAAGGAAAATAAAATGAAACAATATACATCTGCTTGGAGCTCCAGAGGGACAATATTTTTAAATATAATGACCAAAAATATGTACTTGATAAAAACCATGAATCCTCAGATTCAGGAAGTAAATGCCCTCCAACAATTTTTTTTTATTCACAACCAAACATATCATGACAGATATGTTTATCATGATGATTGTCAGATCACCAAAGACAAATGTATAATCCTGAAAATAGCCAGAGAAAAAGCACTTTCAAAAATATGAAAGAATGACAATCACAAAGAAATTAAAATTAGAACATTAGCAGATCTCTCAAAGGCCATGAGAAATAAATTCAATATATAATTTCATACCTAGCTAAACCACTAAATGCCCATCAGCAGAATGTATGAATAAATTCTGGAATTTCATACAGTACAACACTATCATCATGGATGAATTTCACCAACATAATAATGAATGAAAATATTGATATAACAAGTTGTGGAATATGTATTATATAATATCATTTGTATCAAGTATAAAAACATAGAAAAATAGGTATGGAGTAATGATTAGGCATGCATAGACATTTAGTATCTACTACAAAGAATGATGTGAGAATGATAATCATCAAATTCAAATTTAAGATAGTGGTTGTGTCATTGGGTATTGGAAGGAAGTGAGGTGCCACTGAGGATGGATATACAGGAGTATGGTAATGGTTTATTAGTTAAGATGAGTGGTGGTACATGGGACATTACTGTACTATTCTTTGCACTTTCTTGTCTTAAGGTTTCATGGCACATGTTTAAAATGAGTGGCTATAAGACAAGGAAGCAAAATCCACCCAAACCACACTTGTGAAGGAAGTATCCACATGGCTGAAGGAATTATCTCAGAGGCTAGAGAGAGGAACAATGCCTTGCAAGTCATCCAATCCCACTAGAATGTTCTGGAGTCACTCTATGCAACTGATATGCTTTAAATAAGACTGTCTCCATTGGCCTAAGGAGTGAACTATATAACATTTTTGAGTAGTGAAGCAAACTTCTGTACAATAAATAATTGGTTCAGGGCTGGGGATGTAGCTAAGTGGTGGAGTACTTGCCTAGCATGTATGAGGCCCTGGGTTTGATTCCCAGTATCACAAATAATAACAATTATTGATTCACTTTTTCATCTTTCAATATACTAAATAACCTCCGTACACAATATCACCTAATTTGCACTTTTCGGATTACCCATGCAAAATGTCAAAATTTAGGCTAGAATCAGACAGTTATTATTTATATACTTTTGGTCTCATGTGGTAGCTATTTTGATAAATATTTGCCCACTAAATAAATGAATACAAGGAATAAATGAAAATGAATTGGTGTGTTTAAATGGCTCAAATTCATGTTGATTGCATCCAAAACACAACTTCCAACAAATATAAACAAGTGCCACAAGCCAAGCCCTGTGCTAGACACTAAGGATGTGAAGTTAGTCAGAGTGCTTCCTCTGAGTCCCTGTCATACTTTCATCACAAGACTTATAGCCTCTCATGGAAATCACCCCAATCTCCTGTGCCATTTTTCAAAACAGAGATTTTGCACATTTTCTCTCTTTATCCCCACTCACCAAATATGCACAGAAAAAGGTAAAGGTTAAATTAAATTGTAGAGTCAAACAGCAGCTCTTTGGGGGTCCTCTGGTATTTGCAGATCTTCTGCAATTATGAGCATCTCTGTTCATATGGACAGCAAAGATTTTTTTTGGTTAAAGAGCAGCAAAGGTTAACAGTAAAGTATTTGCTTTCTCATTGTTTCCGTTTCTTCTCCTGTTTTATTGAAACTTTTTTGTTTTCCCCTTCAGGCAATAATATTATTTTATGAAAAAAATATACAGTCTTAGGATACACATATATATTTTTTTAATTTTTTTTTTTTTTTTTTTTTTAACCTTTCTCCACCATCTAGTGACTTCTTCCATTTTTGGTCTGCGTTTTCTGGTCACCAAGGATGAAGCTCCTGAATGTTGGTTTATAATCCTAGTTCTTTGTCGAAGGTCAGCCAAGAACTGGGAGAACTCTAGAAATCAGGTTTCTGGAGCAGGCCAGGGTCAGACACCAAGTGCCCCACCCATGGCCATACTCTGCTTCTGCCTGGCTGTGTGTGGCACTGACAGTGGAGACAATGAAGGCAAGCATATGGACATAGCTTCCTGCCAGGGCAGGAGCCACCCACGGGCCAGGTCCAGGATAACTGCTTGCAAACTTGTGGTTCAGCCAGTTTAACCAGCTCAACCTGAGGGAGCCCCCCTTCAGCATCTAGGGACCAGAGGGTGCATTGAGGGTTCAAGTCCGAGCTCTGCACAGCACCTGGGTCAGGTCCCAAATTAGTCACCTTTGCCATGTCAGTGGAAACTTATCACAGCCAGGGGTCTTCCTCCACTGTATGATCCATACATCTACCCTGGTGAACCCTCATTCACAGAACAGCAAAAGTCACATTTTACCATTTCGCCCAGACAAGCATATAAAAAGCTTGTCTCCAGAATTTGGCAGTCTCCGGCTGTTTTTCTGTTGCAACAACTCACAGAAGAGTGTGAATCAGTCAGCCAGATGGGAGGGGAAGGAAAGTGTGGTTGATACACCCTAAAAATTTGGGGCTGGGGAGTTGAAATATTTATAACTGGAACACGGTCTTCACAGAGTGAGGCTAACATGCCTTGCAAGCAGGCAGAACTGTAAACTTTCAAAACACACATGCCCAGGGCATTTCACACTGCCCCTGAAGTATTGACAGGAAACACTACTTTCAGGACAACCTTTATCAAGCTGAGATAATGTAGTGAGAAATCTAACTGCTGGAGAACTGGATTCCTGACTTGCAACAGCATTTGGTCCAATCATTTATAGCAGTAAATAAATGTTATGAAAGTTCATGTAGAAACCATTATCTAAATGGCCAAATATGAAAGGCTTGCATTGTGGCCAGGCATGCAATTCTGGCACAGGAAACACTAGTTTGCTCACAATGTCTTTTTTTAGATGACTTTGAGGAAGCATGCCATCACTGGAGTACTGCAAACCAGAGCAAGTTTCATCTTTCTTTCATTTCTTGGTGTTTCTTTCTTTTTTTTCTTGATGGAATGAGAAATGACATCAGTTTACATGTCATCTGAGAAGAAAGGAATTTATTTTGTTGAAAGGCATCCAAATCTCCCTCTCTTTGGAAGGCTTTGTTACTGAAACAAACTTTATCATTGTTAATTGTCTGGCCATTTATGGGACTGGTAGCTAAATAAAAATTTGTTTCATCAACAAGTTTGTACATTTATACATATTTTATTGACCTAGTAATTTTACTAATGTCATAAACCTATGAAATCTTAAAGAAATGCCAAAACTCAAGGTTCCATTATTTGAAACTTTGTCGGCAAATAATGTGAAGGAAAGGAAAACTTTGAGGCTGTATATATGAACTGACTACATGAAATTTTCACATCCTACCCCCAAACTCTCCCCTGGCCTAGAAAATTTCTTTTCCCCCTGTGTTTCCATAGTAATTAACTGGTATCAGTCATTTCCATAAGCCAGAATCCCAAAGATCATCCTTTATTCCATTTCTTCTTAGTTTCATCATTCACTTGGAATCCAGGCTGTAACTTTTAATACCTTATTCCCAGATATGCCGTGGCTGCTACTATCTCCATTCATCCCCAGGATATCTTTCACTTGAAATAAACTAAGAATTTCCCCAACCACTCTCCCTGCCGTCAATCATCCTACACACCTTTACTTCCCACTCACTGTCCTATTCAAAATCGTTATAAAGCTCCCAACAGCCTTGCAGATGAAGTCCAAGAGTGTCCATGTGGTACCCAACGTGCTCATGATCTGGACCAGCCTTTCTCCCTTTATCCTTTACACCTGATTCCTCTGTTCGTGTTCTATGTGCCAGCCACAGTGAAACAGACACAATTGTGGAAAATGACATGATCTCATGCACCTATAAACTTTTAGGCCTTTGGTTTCTTCTGCCTAGAAAACACTTCCCAGTTTTCCTGCCCTACTTAAAACCTTAAAACTGTACCTGATGTAAACCTCCTACTTGTCTCTTTGGACTCAACTCTGGAACTCATAAAAGTCTTCTCTGACATGCTCCTGATCCTAGAACTTAATTAAGGGGCCTCTGTGTGCTCTCTGAATAATGGTTAATTTTATGTATCAACTTGACTGAGCCATATGGTGCCTAGATATTTGGTTAAACATTACTCTGGATAGATCTGTGAAGACATTTCTGGATGAGATTAACATTTGAATTAGACTGAATAATGCAAATTGCCCACTCCAATGTGGATGGGCCTTATCTAATCCATTGAATGTCTGATGTGAGCAAATTGTAGAGTAGGGGAGAACTTCCTTTCTCTAACCATCTTAGAAGTAGGACATTGGTCTTTTTCTGCCTTCAGAGTCTGGAATTATATCATCAGTTCTCCAGGGTATTTAGCCTGCAGACTATAGATATTCTCCCTCCCTCTCTCTCTCTCTCCATATCCATATAACACATTATTGGTTAACTTTGTCTGGAGAACACAGATATACAGATTACTAAGTATTTAGATTATATTGAAGAATATTAGTTACCCCATTAAACATTCTGAATTCCATGAAGCCTTTGATGAGACCATGATCTTACGTTGCCACCTCAAGAACATGCCATATACTTGCCTGCCTTCACACCTTAGACCACATTCTTCACCCACCTTGGGATGGGGTCCTTCTCCCTCTGGTAAGATTTATCTGAACATTTCTACGCTAGACAATATTTCTAACCTCTGAACTTTTTACATACATTGCTCGTTTGACATTTATTTGTATATGATTCTGGGTGACATCATTTATATATTCTTTTAGTTATTTAATTTTTATGGATATATATGTAGTACCCTACCAATTATATTTTAAGTGTCTTAAAGACAGGAAAAAAGGTACTACATTTTGCTCCTCTTTCTTCTACAAACTTGCATCACAGTGTACATAACAGAAAATATATGCTTCATTATTTAACATGTATTGTAGGATTACTACAGAGATGGAATCAGCAAATACCTCCCAATACAGGAAAAATAAAGGACCAGAAGACTGCATGGGTGAATTCTATGAAACTTTTAAAAAGTATTAATGCCAACATTTCTCAAACTCCTCAAAGACCTGAAAAGAAGTGAACACTTTCAAATTCATATTATGAGGCCAGCAGTACCCTAATGCCAAAGCTAACCAGAGCCATCATATGGAAAGGAAACTATAGGCCAATATCCCTGGTAGATACAGATGCAAAAGTTCTGAAAAAATACTAGGAAACCAAATTCAATAGCATATCAAAAGGAAGGTACATTGAGACCAAGTAGAATGTTTTCCTGGCACATGGGGATGGCTCACCATTTGACAATTAATGTGACACACAACATTATGTAAATGATAAAAATCACAGGATCAGCTCAGTGGATTAAAAAAAGCCTTTGACCACATCATAATAAGAACCCTCTATAGACTAAAATAGAAGGAAATAAACTCAACATAAAAAAGATCATATAGGAAAAGTCCACAGTTAACATCACCCTCAATGGTAAAAAAAAAATCTAAAAACTTAGTTTTGGTTTCTGAGATCAGGAACAATAAAAAGATACCCCTTCTTACCATGGCCATTCAATGTAGCTCTGTAAGTCCCAATTTGGTCAATAAATAAATAAGTAAATGGTATCAAACTGGAAAGGAAGATATAAAATTGTCCCTTTTTGCAGATTGCATGATCTTACATACAGGAAAACTAAAGTCTCTACAAAAAACAAAACGGTCCTGTCAGAACTAAAACAAAAACTAGGAAAGTTATGAGGTACAGTCGATGTATACAAATCAAATTTCAAAGGCTGAGAATTGAGCTCAGTGGTACAGCACATGCCTAGCATGAGCAAGGCCTTGGGTTCAATCTTTGGCACTACAAAACAAAACAAAAACAAAATCAGTATCATTTCTGTACATTAAAAACCAACTAGGTGAAAAGGAAATTAGGGAAACAATCATATTTACAAATGCACTCAAAAGAATGAAATATCTAAGCATAAACCTAGACCTCTTTTTCTAAACATTGATGGAAAAAATTAAATAAGACACAAATTGAAAACTATCAAATGTTCATGGATTGGAAGACAATATTGTTAAAATGTTCATATCACTCAAAGCAATCTACAGATTGAATATAATATCTATCAAAATTCTAATTGCAGTATTACAGAAATAGAAAACATGATTCTAAAATTTATATGGAATGATAAAAAACAAAATCAATCTTGAGAAAGAAGAATAAAGTTGGACACATCACACTTTCTGATCTCAAAGTAGATTTCTAAATTACAGTAATTAAGAACGCATGACAATCACACTTGGTGGTACACACTTTTAAAGCCAGAGGCTCAGGAGGCTGAGGCATGAGGATTGCAAGTTCAAAGCCAGCCACAGAAACTTATTGAGGCCCTAAGCAACTTAGCAAGACCCTCTCTCTAAATAAAATATAAAAAGGGCTGGGGATGTTGCTCAGTGGTTAAGCACCCCTAGGATCAATCCCCAGTATCAAGAAAAAAAAAAAAAAAAAAAAAAGAATGTATGGTGCTGGTAAAAAGATAGACAATATAGACCAAGAAACAGAATAGCTAGAAACAAATCCTCTGGTCAACTGATCTTTGATAAAGATGCCAAGAACATACAATGGGGAAAGAATAATCTCTTCAACAAATGGAGTTGGGAAAACTGGATATCCACATGGAAGAAATTAGACTCTTATTTTACATTATTCACAAAAATCAACTTAAAATGCTTTGAAGACTTAAATATAAGATCTGAAACTACAAAACTCCTAGAAGAAAATACAGGGGAAGTTATATGGCATTGACCTTAGCAATACTTTCATGAATGATACCAAAAGCAGAGGCAACAATGATAAACAATCAAGCAGAACAGCATCAAACTAAAAAGTTTCTGTAGAGAAAAAGAAACAATCAACAGAATGCAAATACAACCTGTGGAATGGAGAAAATGTTTGCAAATCATGTACATGAAAAGAGGTTGATCTATGCTAAGTGAGATAAACCAGTCTCAAAAAACCAAAGGACGAATGATCTCATTGATAAGTGGATAATGACACATATAGGGGGTGGGAAGGGGGCAAGAATGGAGGAAGGAGGGACTCTATAGAGGGATAAGAGGGTGGAAGGGGCGGGGAGAGAAAAAAAAATAACAGAATGAACCAAAAAACTATTACCCTAGGTAAATGTTTGATTACACAAATGGTATGCCTCTACTTCATGTACAAACAGAGAAACAAGATGTATCCCATTTGTTTACAATAAAAATTAATTAAAAAAAAAGAAGTTGATCTCCAAAATATTTAACAAACTACTTAACAGTAAAAAACTAACATCCTGGTTAAAGAATAGGTAAAACAATCTTCCTCCAAAGATACGCAAATTGCCAGAGGGTATGTGAAAAAAAAAAAAACTTAATGTCACTAATCATCAGGGAAATGTGAATCAAAATCACGATGCAATATCAACTTATACCTTTCAAAATGGCTACTATTAAAATAATAAAACATACAAGTCTTGACAAGATTGTGGAAAAATTAGAACACTTACACACTGTTTATTGTTCAAATGTTCATTAAAATAGTTATGGAAAATTGTATGGAGTTTCTCAAAAAATTTTTAAAGAACTATCATGTGATCTAGCAATCCCACTTCTGAGTATTTATCCAAAAGAATTGAAATCAGGATTTCAAAGAGATATCAGCATTCCTATGTTCACTGTAACACTATTCACAAAAAGAAAGATACGGGAAAAACCTAAATGTGTAAGGACAGATGAATGGATAAAGAAAATTCGTACATACACTCAATGGTATACTAGTCAGCTTTGAAAATGTAGGACATCGTTCTGCAATATGAGGAAACCTGGGTGAAACTTGAAGACATTATACTAAGTAAAGTAAACCTGTCACAGAAAGACAAGTATTGCATTTTCATGAGGTATCTAATATAGTCAAATTCATAGAATGAAAGAACAGAGCAGTGGATTCCAGGAGCAGGGGTGAAGAGAAGGGGAGTAACTAAACAATAGGCATATAATTTCAGTCAAGCAAGATAAACCTCTAGAGATCTGTTGTACAACATTGCACCAAGAGTCAACAATAATGCTTTTTACACTTAAATATTTATTAAGAGGGTATATCTCCTGCAAAGTGTTCTTACCACAAGAATATACAACAAAATAAAATAAGAACTGATGCTCAAAGATTTTAAATAACTTATCCAATATTAAAAAACTGGCCCAAACTGAGATTTGAACTAAGGTCAGTATGTATCCCCTAAATTCACAGGCTCAACCACCGTGCTTCACTGCCTCATACTTGTCAGTAGTTTCTAAAGAAGAAAAAGATGAAAACCTTTCATACTGATTTTGTGAAACTGTCATAAACCTGATAGCAATACTTGATGACGTAGTTGCTAAGGAAAAATGAAAACCACAACCAAACTCACTTATGAATTTTTAGATAAAAGATAATAAATCAAGTGCTGAAATTTAAAAAGGGAGGAAAGAATAAAGTAAGAATGATTTCCTATAATTAGATCCATTAAAACATTAGATCTAGTAGATAAGTTCTTATATATCTATAGATACTAAAAGGATATTTCTGAAATTCAACATCTACTTCTGATTTGGGCTAATTCAAAGTGAATCAGAAATAGAAGAATAGAAAAATAAGTAAGCAAGTTCTGTCTTCCATTGGTAAGCATGTTCTATCTAACACCAGTAGCCATGACACAGGAGTGTCATTTTTCTTTGTATCAGGGACAATGCATGTTTACATCAAGAAAATATCCCTAGTTACTAAAATGTGAAACAGTGATATACAAAAATTGGGGAAATTTAACTTCTTTCCAATTTCATTTTGAAAGCTAAAAGAAAATAAGATTATTAAATATCACCACCTCAGGTGGTGAATGGAATAAGTTTTGAATTGAGGTAAAAAAAAGCCACGCTTTTTGATTATGAAACCTTTTCTTTAACCTGAAAATTTACACAGCCTTCCATGCGATACTTTTGTGACTTTACCATTTTCTGGTTGAAGAAATAGATCGTGATTAAAACCATAAATTTAGCAACATATAAAAAGATAATTATAAGCACATGTGTACATACATATATTATACATAATGTACACATACATACTATATAAACTTCTGTGTACTTTTGGAAAATAGGGCACATCTGGCTGCAGCATATTGTCCTTTCAATGCTTCGTATGAGTTTACACACCCTTTCAATTAACTCCATCTCCCTCCCACTCATAGGAGTTCATGGCCTACAGGCAAGAACTGCTGCTGGAGACATCTTCAGAAATCAGTAGAACAGGAAATCTGAGTGGGAGAGGATGGCCTGAGGGAGGTGTTCTCCTGATCTGACAAGTCTGAAGACTGCCTGAGAATGGTCTAGTGACTCACCTTTTACAAAAGTTGTGCAAGGCAGCTGATAAGCACATAAAGCTCAGTTCTTAACATTTGTGTACTAAAATACAAGCGCATGTGATCCCTAATTAGGAAAGACAGAACTGGGGCAATGAGGCTCTCAAAACCGGGTAGAGGAAACACACATTACTCATTAAATATAGCCAGTGATAGTCCTGAGGCAAGACAAGAGGGTATGGAGTGTTCCATCAAATAGTTATTCATTCTTTAAAAAAGGAAAACAGGGTTCTCAGTTCTCCTACACATAAATTTCCACTGCTTCCCAATGTAGTCACATATATACACTGAAGAAGAGTTCACAAATAAAACAGTGCATGGTGACAACTGAACGGAAAGCAGCAACTTATTGATGGAGAATTCTTCTATTAAAAGCTTTTCCATTCAAAATAGGTTTCAACCAGAGATTGGTTCTTCATTCCTCCCTGTAGGATGCATTCTTGGTAGCTACTTTCAGAGTACTGCCAACATCATTACACATTTGCTTTATATAGTTTTCAAGCTGCTCTGCTGTTTCCCTCTGGCCAAAGAACTTTATAAAAACTACTGAGGGAATAAGAAACACAGACAGGTTGTCTCCTAGGCTTGGAAACCATTGCCTGCCCCAACCGCTGTGCTTCCAGTATAATTGGAGTGGACAGCAATCTAAGCCAGTTATTATTCTACCATTGAGTGTGTGACTGCAAGATGAACAGCTCAGGGCCTACACACAATTCTTGTGTCATTGGTCAGAATTCACACTGAGATTGCTATCCAGGTAATCACAGGGACAAGTCCAACCCTGGGTGAAATTTTACCATACCTCTCCTAGTCTTAGCCCCCATGTAGTAACAGGGAAAGGACATGGGTGGACAGAAGTAATAAATTCAGTGCACCCGGTTCACACATGTCTTTACCAGCATGTTTCCTCAGTTTTCCTCTCTTGCTCTTATGTGGCTGATGCTCCCAGTGTTAACTGTTAGTCCTTGACCTATCCTCAAGATCTAGCCATAACTTGTGTAGCCAACTCTAGTTTTGAGGTTTCTAAATGAATTTGAGTATTAGGGATGCCTTGGGAAAGCATTATATAGTTTCTTCAAGATTCAAAGCTCCACTTAATTTTCCTTTTTCTATTCTCCCCTTTTCCCTGTCACAATTGGAACGTGTGCCTTCAATTCAAAGCATATTAAAGAACATATCGCCAAGTGGTTCTGTAGTTGTTCTCAGATGCATGCCTCATATCAAATAAATGGTTAGGTTCTTAAAAATAAAAAGACCGTTCCTACTCTTTCCTTCTCCAAACACTCAAATAAATACTTGTAAATCTACCTCATTTTTATAAATCAAACCAGAGAATTTTTCAAAAATAGACTTGAGTCTATTTCATTTTACCCAACCCATTTCAGATGGTCTTTAAAGATGACCCTATTAAAAATCACTTTTAGAGGCTCTCTTCACGGGGCGATCCAAGATGGTGGCCTAGAGGGAGACTGCACCCCCAGTCGCTCCAGAACCCAGGAGTTAAGAAGGGGAGGCATTGAGAGACTCGGACTGAAATAGAGCCACAGGTGAGTCTGCCCACTGGGTAAAGCTCGGCCCGGGTGTCAGGCCCAGATAGAGGTGGCTTATCGGAGCCGGGCAGGGCAGCTAGAGTCATCCACAGGCAGCCCTGCGCACTCCTGCGGTGGGCCCCGCCCACACAGCCAGCTTCTCCAGGTTCTCGGAACGTAACTGGCCCGCTAGTGAGAGCCTGTCTGAACAGAACAAGCTCCGAGTCCCGGAGCCAGTGCAGCACAACGTACTCCGGCACACAAGCAGCTTCAGGGACCAGGATAGGGCAGCCAGAGACCCCCCCAAGTAGCCTGGACCCCTGCGGTGGGAGGGGCCTTTCAAGGCTAGCTTCTCAGACCAGACTGCCCAGTGAGAGGTTTTCTACATAGACCCAGCCACAAGTCCCCGAACCAACGGAGAGCTTCGATCTTCAAGCAGCCTCTGGGATCAGGGCAGAGCAGCCAGAGACCTCTTCAGGCGGCTCTGCCCACTCTGGCTGCAGGCTCTCTTCACGGGGCGATCCAAGATGGCGGCCTAGAGGGAGACTGCACCCCCAGTCGCTCCAGAACCCAGGAGTTAAGAAGGGGAGGCATTGAGAGACTCGGACTGAAATAGAACCACAGGTGAGTCTGCCCACTGGGTAAAGCTCAGCCTGGGCGGCAAGCCCAGATAGAGGTGGCTTATCAGAGCCGGGCAGGGCAGCTAGAGTCTTCCCAAGGTAGCCTTCCACACTCCGGCAGTGGGCTCATCCCATACGGCCAGCTGCACGGTGCAGGCCCACAGTGAGAGCATTTCCGCACAGAACCAGTTCCAAACCGTGGAACCAGTAGGGGGCTAGGGGCAGTTTTCTTCGGATGAGCTGCTTTATCAGATTCCTCCAAGACATCAGGCTACTGAAGGCTGGGAGGTGATACACTGGAAATCTACCGGGACACTATAAGCCAATAGCGGAAAACTGCAATATCTCAGGGTCCCACTGACAGCTGACCAATATGAGAAAACAGGGGAAGAAAATGTCCCAAACAAACCTAGATACTACATCAATAAAACCCAATGACAGCACAGCAGAAGAAATGTCAGAAAGGGAGTTCAGAATGTACGTAATTAAAACGATCAGGGAAGCTAATGAGGAGATGAAAGAGCAAATGCAGGCATTGAAGGAGGAGATGAAAGAGCAAATGCAGGCATTAAATGATCGCACCAATCAACAGTTAAAAGACCAAATACGGGAAGCAAGAGATCATTTCAATAAAGAGTTAGAGATACTGAAAAAAAAACAAACTGAAATCCTTGAAATGAAGGAAACAATAAACCAAGTTAAAAACTCCATAGAAAGCATAACCAATAGGATAGAACACCTGGAAGACAGAACCTCAGACATTGAAGACAAATTATTTAATCTTGAAAGCAAAGTTGGCCAAACAGAAAAGATGGTAAGAAATCATGAACAGAATCTACAAGAATTATGGGATATCATGAAAAAGCCAAATTTGAGAATTATTGGGATTGAGGAAGGCTTAGAGAAACAAACCAAAGGAATGAACAATCTATTCAATGAAATAATAACAGAAAATTTCCCAAATCTGAAGAATGAAATGGAAAACCAAGTACAAGAGGCTTATAGAACTCCAAACATACAAAATTACAACAGACCCACACCAAGGCACATTATTATGAAAATACCTAACATACAAAATAAAGACAGAATTTTAAAGGCCACGAGAGAAAAGAATCAAATTACATTCAGAGGGAAACCAATAAGAATATCAGCAGATTTTTCAATCCAGACCCTAAAAGCTAGAAGGGCCTGGAACAACATAAACCAAGCCCTGAAAGAAAACGGATGCCAACCAAGAATCTTATACCCAGCAAAACTTACCTTCAAATTTGACGATGAAATAAGATCCTTCCATGATAAACAAAAGCTAAAGGAATTTACAAAAAGAAAGCCAGCATTACAGAACATTCTCAGCAAAATATTCCATGAGGAAGAGATGAAAAACAACCATGCAAATCAGCAACAGGAGGCGCTAGCCTAAAGGAATAGCCAAATAAAGGAGAAACCAAATCATGTCAAAAACAAATATGAGTCAATTGACTGGGAATACAAATCATATCACAATAATAACCCTGAATGTCAATGGCCTGAATTCATCAATCAAAAGACACAGACTGGCAGATTGGATTAAAAAGAAAAATCCAACAATATGCTGCCTGCAAGAGACTCATCTCATAGAAAGAGACACCCATAGACTAAAGGTGAAAGGATGGGGAAAAACATACCATGCACACGGACACAGCAAAAAAGCTGGAGTATCCATCCTCATTTCAGATAATGTGGACTTCAAACCAAAACTAGTCAGAAGGGATAAAGAAGGACATTACATGCTGCTTAAGGGAAGCATAAATCAGGAAGATATAACAATCATAAATATCTATACCCCGAACATTGGCCCATCCACGTACGTCAAACAAATCCTTCTCAATTCCAGAAATCAAATAGACCACAACACAATAATACTAGGCGATTTTAACACACCTCTCTCACCACTGGATAGATCGTCCAAACAAAAATTGAATAAAGAAACTATAGATCTCAACAACACAATCAACAATTTAGACTTAACGGACATATATAGAATACACCATCCAACAAAGAACGAATACACTTTCTTCTCAGCAGCACATGGATCCTTCTCTAAAATAGACCATATTTTATGCCACAAAGCTACTGTTAGCAAATACAAGAAAATAGAGATACTACCTTGTACTCTATCAGATCATAATGGATTGAAATTAGAAATAAATGACAGAATAAAAACCAGAAAATTCTCCAATACCTGGAGATTAAATAATACACTATTATATGATGAATGGATAACAGAAGACATCAGGAGGGAAATAAAAAAATTCTTAGAAGTAAACAAGAACAAAGACACATCATATCAAAATCTCTGGGACACTATGAAAGCAGTACTTAGAGGAAGATTTATTTCATGGGGCGCATTCAAAAAAAGAAGTAGAAATCAACAAATAAACGACTTAACACTACAGCTCAAAGCGCTAGAAAAAGAAGAGCAGACCAATACCAAAAGTAGTAGAAGACAGGAAATAGTTAAAATCAGAGCCGAAATCAATGAAATCGAAACAAAGGAAACAATTGGAAAAATTAACAAAATAAATAGTTGGTTCTTTGAAAAAATAAATAAAATTGATAAACCCTTAGCCACACTAACAAAGAGAAAGAGGGAGAAAACTCAAATTACTAAAATTCGGAATGAACAAGGAAACATCACAACAGACACGAGTGAAATACAAAACATAATTAGAAGCTATTTCGAAAATCTATACTCCAACAAAACAGAAAACCTCGAAGACATCAACAAATTTCTAGAGACATATGAATTACCTAAACTGAACGAGGAGGACATACACAACTTAAATAAACCAATTTCAAGCAATGAAATAGAAGAGGTCATCAAAAGCCTACCAACAAAGAAAAGTCCAGGACCAGATGGGTTCTCAGCCGAGTTCTACAAAACCTTTAAAGAAGAGCTCATTCCAATACTCCTCAAACTATTCCATGAAATAGAAGAGGAGGGAACCCTCCCAAACTCGTTCTCTGAAGCCAATATCACCCTGATACCTAAACCAGACAGAGACACATCGAGGAAAGAAAATTTCAGACCAATATCCTTAATGAACATCGATGCAAAAATTCTCAACAAAATTTTAGCAAATCGCATACAAATATATATTAAAAAGATAGTGCACCATGATCAAGTGGGTTTTATCCCAGGGATGCAAGGTTGGTTCAACATTTGGAAATCAATAAATGTCATTCACCATATCAACAGACTTAAAGTTAAGAATCACATGATTATTTCAATAGATGCAGAAAAAGCATTCGATAAAATACAGCATCCCTTCATGCTCAAAACACTAGAAAAAATTGGGGTAGTGGGAACATTCCTTAACATTATAAAGGCAATCTACGCTAAGCCCATGGCTAATATCATTCTAAATGGTGAAAAACTGAAAGCGTTCCCCCTAAAAACTGGAACAAGGCAGGGATGCCCTCTTTCACCGCTTCTATTCAACATCGTCCTTGAGACTCTAGCCAGAGCAATCAGACAAACCAAAGAAATTAAAGGGATATGAATAGGAAAAGAAGAACTCCAACTATCCCTGTTCGCTGATGACATGATTATATATTTAGAGGAACCTGGAAATTCCACCAGAAAACTTTTAGAACTCATAAGTGAATTCAGTAAAGTAGCAGGTTACAAGATCAATGCTCATAAATCCAATGCATTTTTATACATAAGTGATGAATCTTCAGAAAGAGAAATTAGGAAAACTACCCCATTCACAATAGCCTCAAAAAAAAATAAAATACTTGGGAATCAATCTCACAAAAGAGATGAAAGACCTCTACAATGAGAACTACAGAACACTAAACAAAGAAATTCAAGAAAACCTTAGAAGATGGAAAGATCTCCCATGTTCCTGGATAGGCAGAATTAATATTGTCAAAATGGCTATTCTACCTAAAGTTCTATACAGATTCAATGCAATTCCAATTAAAATCCCAATGATGTACCTTGCAGAAATAGAGCAAACAATTATGAAATTCATCTGGAAGAATAAAAAACCTAGAATAGCTAAAGCAATCCTCAGTAGCAAGAGCGAAGCAGGGGGTATTGCAATACCAGATCTTCAACTCTACTACAAAGCAATAGTAACAAAAACGGCATGGTATTGGTACCAAAATAGACAGGGAGATCAATGGTACAGAATAGAGGACATGGACACAAACCCAAATAAATACAATTTTCTCATACTAGACAAAGGTTCCAAAAATATGCAATGGAGGAAAGATAGCCTCTTCAACAAATGGTGCTGGGAAAACTGGAAAACCATATGCAATAGAATGAAATTAAACCCTATCTCTCACCCTACACAAAACTCAACTCAAAATGGATCAAGGACCTCAGAATCAGACCAGAGACCCTGCATCTTATAAGAAGAAAATGTAGGTCCAAATCTTCAACTTGTTGGCTTAGGATCAGACTTCCTTAACAGGACTCCCATAGCACAAGAAATAAAAGCAAGAATAAACAACTGGGATAGATTCAAACTAAAAAGCTTTCTCTCAGCAAAGGAAACTATCAGAAATGTGAAGAGAGAGCCTACGGAGTGGGAGAATATCTTTGCCAACCATACCTCAGATAGAGCGCTAATTTCCAGAATCTATAAAGAACTCAAAAAACTCTACACGAAGAATACAAATAATCCAATCAACAAATGGTCTAAGGAAATGAACAGACACTTCACAGAAGAAGATGTACAAGTAATCAACAGATATATGAAGAAATGTTCAACATCCCTAGGAATAAGGGAAATGCAAATCAAAACTACCCTAAGATTTCATCTCACCCCAATTAGAATGGCAATTATCAAGAATACAAGCAATAATAGGTGTTGGCGAGGATGTGGTGAAAAAGGAACACTCATACATTGCTGGTGGGGTTGCAAATTAGTGCAGCCACTCTGGAAAGCAGTGTGGAGATTCCTCAGAAAGCTTGGAATGGAAACACCATTTGACCCAGCTATCCCACTCCTTGGCCTATACCCAAAGGACTTAAAATCAGCATACTACAGAGACACAGCCACATCAATGTTCATTGCTGCTCAATTCACCATAGCCAGATTGTGGAACCAACCTAGATGCCCTTCAGTTGATGAATGGATAAAGAAACTGTGGCATATTTATACAATGGAATATTGCTCCGCAATGAAGAATGATAAAATTATGGCATTTGTAGGCAAATGGACGAAATTGGGGAATATCATGCTAAGTGAGATAAGCCAATCTCAAAAAACTAAAGGACGAATGATCTCGCTGATAAGCGGATGAGGACATATAATGGGGGGTGGGAGGGGTTAGCATTAGGTTTAGGGTTAGGTTTAGGGTTAGGGATAAGGAGAGCGGTAAGAATGAAGGAAAGAAGGACTGTATAGAGGGAAAACAGGGGTGGGAGGTGTGGGGGGGAAGGGAAAAAAAATAAACATCATTGCCCTATGTAAACATATGATTACACAAATGGTATGCCTTGACTCTATGTACAAATAGAGAAACAACATGTATCCCATTTGTATACAATTAAAAAAAAATAAGTGGACTTTGATGAAGCAAAAAAAAAAATCACTTTTAATTCATCAAAAATTGTATATGCTTATGTAGTGGGTAGAAATTTAGGCAAAAAATCTTTATCTTAATTCTGGAGCATAAAGACTCAGTTCAAGTGAATTCAGCAACATCTAGGACTAGATCCTAAAGATCAGTCAGCTGTTGACCAAATGTCTAAAGACGGGGACTGTGTTCAGTCCAGCAAAGCACACACAGAAATGTGTGCTTTTGTTGCTTTTCTTTTATAGAGAAAAGCAGAACTAATACTACCACAGACTTGAGAGCTGAAAGAAAATTCCAGATACACGTAGCACAACCCTCCCTCTTCAGTAAAGTACAATAAGATGCTTCTCAAGTCACAATGGGGTTACATTCAAATGAATCCATCATAGGTTAAAAATATTGTAAGTCAATATTATATTAATACACCTAACCTGCCAAACATCATAGCTTAGCAACACAGAGCCCTGCAGAGTCTCAGCTGTGTCCCCTTGTGATCACATGGCTGAATGGGAGCTGTGGCTCACTGGCGTTGCCCAGCATCATCAGAGAGCTTTGTATTACATATCTGTAGCCCAGGAAATGATCCAAATTCCAAATGCAAAGAACATTTTGTACTGAATGCATGTCTCATCATCATAAAATTTTTAAAAATGTAACAAATTATTTTAAGTTGAGGCCTGCCTGTGTTATTATTACCATTTCACTGATCAAACAACTAAGATCCAGAGTTTTTCTGAGAACTTTCTAAGAAATGTTAGTGGTAGTGGGGAGAGGTGTTGTGGTAGTGACTAGCCCCACATGCTTTCTGGCCTTTTGGTCTGGCAGACATTTTGCTCAATCATCTTCAAGTTTAATAAAATCCTCAAATCTCTAGACTCAGGAATACCCAGGTGATGTAAATGAATAATAGCACCTACTCCCAACCTCTTCCCAGTCCTGGTTCAGGAGCAATAATTTCTTTCCTGCTTGTGCCACCAAAGATTCATTGGTCATTTGGCTCTTCCTCAACAACGGCCTTTCTTTAGAGTCTGGACCTGTGCAGCTCAAGTCTTACCTTTTTCTAATTCTCAACTAGATTGTAAGTTTTGGGTGGGAGGACATTGACCGTGTCCTATTAACAAAACCATTCCAGTGAATAGCATAATGCCAGAAACATAAATGGTTCTTAGTAGTTTTTGAGTGAGTGATTGTGTGCCTCCGTGATTCTGAATACCCACGAGGAATAGTTTGACAAGTGAAATTGGTGACAATACCACCTGCCATATGTTCCATCTTCTTCACCTTTTCAGAGTTTCCTAATTAGACTATTTTTGATACCTGGGAGGTCCATAACCTTCAAATGGACTCCTGTGTCACATAGCAGTTCAACTGAGTTCACCAGTCTAATCAAAGCTGCCTTTGGCTGAAAACGTTAGTTGTATGCAGATAGAGCTCAACCATTCATCTCTTTCTTTGGCGTCAACTCCAACATTTATATTAAAGAAATTATTTACTTCCTGCCTGGTAAGATTGTGAAAATCCTACAAAGAAATAGTCTCCCAAATGAGGCACCTTCCTTAACATCTTACAGGTGATTTCACTCCACTGGGAAATTATTCAGTTTTCCTCATCTGATAAATTTCCACTCAAACACCTATCTTTGTGTGCTTTTGTAGAGAATTGAAGCAAGCACAGGGTAGACATTTTTTTCTAGAGATGAAATTATATTAAATCAATATTAGCCATTAAGCCTACATTGGGAATTAATTTCTGGTTTAGTTTTTCTTTTCCAATATGATCTTTTTTTTCTAAATTTTTATTTTATTCATTCTAATTAGTTGTACAGGGCAGTAGAATATATTTATACATTTTGATAGATCATACATAAATAGAGTGTAATCTCTCGTTTTTCTGTTTATACATATTGCAGGATCACATTGGTCATGCAGTCATATGTGTACATGAGAAAATAATATCTATTTCACTCCACTATCATTCCCTCCCCCTTTCACCTTCCCACATCACTTCCTAGTTTCTGTTTCATTCTGATTTAAGATCATACTAGTAGAGAAGCCACTGACTACCAATATGATCTTAAATCAGAATGAAACACTAGACTAGAACTAGGAAGTGATGTGGGATGCCAAGAGAGAACAGAGTCCCAGGGAGTTAGGAGAGTTTGCACTTTCCAGCCCCTTACTGATCACTCTCTCCACTGTACTTAAAGACCCACTGTGATCCAGGACAAGTCTGTAATAGATTTAGGACTTGGCTTTATTGGGGTATCTCACCAGTCCAGACTTTGAGGGTATGAAGACTTACCTTGTCCTATCTTCTGAAACTAGAAACAATTCTGACCCCAAATGGTATGAACAGGGCCTTTATATATCTATCATCTTTAAGGTAATGAGTAAGGCAAACAGTGGTTATTACAGGAAGAATTGCACTACCAAAATTAGGAGCAGCTGCTAAAATTTAGTAGCGAGAGAGATGTTGACAGCAGAAATTCCGTTTATGAGATGGTCTGGTTCTAATGGGCTATTCAACAGATGGAGATCTGATAGGTACATAGAGCCAAAAGAGCGTGGAGAGGCTCTGCCTATGCATTCAAGACCAGATGGGATGGGACCATAGTGGACAGACTTTAGTGTCCAGAAGTATTAATCTAGGCTCTGGGATTATAGCATTCCCAGGTATATTTATGTTACTTCATTTTCTCTTTACTTTTCTTTTTCTTTGTATTAGGGATTGATCCCAGGGGCACTTAACCACTTAGCCACATCCCCAGTCCTTTTTATTATCTTTTAAAACTATATTTTGAGACAGGGTTTCACTAAGTTTCTTAGAACCTCCCTAAGTTGCTGAGGCTGACCTTCCATTTGTGATTCTCCTACCTCAGCCACCTGAGTCCTTGGAATTATAAGCATGAGCCACCTCACTCAGTCTGTCAGTCCATTTCTTATTACTATGATGAAATACCTGAGAATAGGTACTTTATAAAGAAAAGAGTTTTATTTAGCATATAGTTTTACAGGCTGAAAGTTCAAACAGTGTGGCATCAGCTTTTCTGAGGGCCCCTGACTGTATTAGGCCATGTTGGATGGCATCGTCCTGGGAGCACATGCAAGAGGGAAAGATTACATGCCAAGAAAGGAAGCCAGAGATCAGGAAGAGGCCAGTCTCACAACCTCCCAATAAGCCCTACCTCTTAAAGGTTCCATTACTTCTTAACATTGCCACATTCATTACCAAGCTACCAGCAGGTGAATTCTTGGGGATATAAACCATGTAGAAAACGCAGCACCAGGGGACTCCTTGATTTCTACATTTCCTATGGTCTGTCAGATTTACTGTTAGATATTTTTCCCCATAAAATTTTCAAAGTTTTTAATATACCTCCCACTACTGTTTAAATGTAACATATACCTCTAAAACAGGAGGACAAGAGAACATATTAAAAGATAGTCAATGAAATGCTGCCATGGATGCTATAGTCAAACAGACCTGAGTTCAAATCCTGACTCTACAAGCATGCTATTTTGACCTAAAAACTAATTCAACCTCTCTGAGCTTTAGTGGTTTCATCTGCAAAAAAAAAGGTCATCTTTTTAAGGAGGAAAAGAGATAAAATATACAGAGCACATGGCACAGGGTAAACACAAATACAGTAGCAACTATTATGGTTCGCTGTTAGAATAATCTGGCACTCAGTGGGTTCTAAATAAGTATTAATGGAATCCTGTTATCGATATCCACATGTAATTCTGAAAAAATGGGACAAGGGACAGAACAGTGCCCTGGTGCATGACGTCTAGAGAGTAGCCTCCATCAGATGGGAAAGAAGCCCAAAATATCATGTGGAAATAGTAAAGATAATTACCTACACCCTCTCCCTTCACACACTGTCCTGCTTCAGAGTCTCCTCTCTTTCCAGGCAGAGATGGCATTTAAAAGGCACTTGTCTTAATGGAGTAAAGCATTGTCAGCAACCAACAATCCAAGTCCAACTGAAAATGAATGCACCCAGTGTAGAATTCTGTCCATCAGTCTGGACTCTAAAAACAAAAAGGATTCTACTTAAAACTGCACAATAGGAGATGTCATTTATTTCTCCTTGGATTCAAATTCTAACAAAGAAGCGAGGTTTCCCTGTCCAAATCTCCCATCACTAACACCACAATCACAAAATAACTTTGTGTGACTGTGACAGCAACACAACTCATTTCATTGTGTGTCCTACCCATTGCCCCCTCCTCTACAGTAACAAGGAACAAGGCTGCTGGACAAGGGTGGTACATGTGTTGGAGAGGAAGGGGAGGTGGCTGTTTGCACATTAACCAACCACTAACAAACCATACTGACAGTCCAAATCATTGAGACAAAACTCATTTAAGAGATTTTTTATTCAGTCGGAGATAATGATTGTTACTTGATATAAAAATGCTCTTTTTTGTTTGTTTTGTTTTGTTGGGGGGGATTGGTAACAGGGATTAAAACCAAGGGCACTTAACCACTGAGCCAAATTCCCAGTCCCTCTTATTTTCTTGAGACAGGGTCTTGCTAAGTTGCTGAGGCTGGCTTTGAACTGGAGATCCTCCTGTCTTATCCTCCTGAGCCACTGGGATTACAGGTGTGTTTATACATGGCTAAATACTCTTTTAGTATGTAGCTGGTGCAAACTGTATTTTTTACCAAATAAAGTCAGTATCTTTCATCATCTTTCCTTACCCTAGTCTTCTGTCTTCCTGTCCCTTAGGAAAGTTGTGTGTAATTTCCAAAGACAAATGGTAGACATTTACTTTCTCCAAAAAAACTCAAAAGATATTATAGCTAGGAATTCCATGGACAAGAAAAACTTAGCAGGATATGTCATAACAAATTAATGCTTTCGTTGGTGTTCCACAGCCTTTATTCTGAATGCATATGATTAAAATAAGAACTCAATGTTTCTGTGCAGAAGATCCTTTCATTGTGAACATCAACCCAAGGGTTTTGTAAACCATGGAAAGCAGTGAAGGGAGCTTGGGCAAGCTGAGGGAGAAGGTTCTCAAGGCTCTGAGTCAGAGCTCAGCCATTTGGGGGATTCCATTCATCCCTGGAGGTTAGTAAAGCAGAAAGGACAACCAGATTTGGCCTCTGATGATAAACAAGGGAAAGAACCCAAAACTCCATAGAAATTTGAAGGATAAAACAAGCCCTAAGACAAACTACCCTAAACAATTGGAAAGTTCAAAGTGAAGGCAGTATTAATAGAAGTGGCAAGGCCAGGGGAAAGTTATGATGGGCTCAGAATCCTCCCCTAAAAGTCTGTCCAAATCCAATCACCCCACCTCCTCATTTGAATTGGGCAAATGTTGACAGGAGTAAAATCTCCCTGGGCATCCCCAAAGAATAGGAAGGGAAACTGTACCTAAAGGTAGGAATCGGCTACAGGGAACCCACATGTGGGTAATGAAGAATTGATTGTGGTCCCTGGAATATCACAGGCAATCCTTTGCAATTTGAAATCCATCCTGCAAGCCTGCACTTAAGGTGCATTGGGAGCTGCTAAGAAGAGGTGTGTAAAATAGGATTCCTGAGCACAGGGAAGATAAATTTTCATGAACAAGTTACACAAAATATTGAAAGGATAAAAACTAAGATGAAGCCACTTTGACTCTGACTCATTAATGCAAAGAAAGCAATTAGAATAGCAGGGAAACAATAACAGAGTGGTTTTTCTGCTTCCCTGGAAGTGAGCATTCCAATGTGCACTCTCCCTGTTACTTGGAAGGATTCCTCATTGTGAGCAATGTGGATCATGGCACACATCTCGGGCTTGAATGGCCACATGCTCCCATCTGCTTCCACATCTGAAACTATTGATGCAAAGAATTGGGGATAATCAGGCTCACTCACAGTGTCTACAGTGGAATTCTGCAATGGCTGTGAAGTCCTGGCCTTGCTGCCTCCACCCAAAGATAGTGACTGTGCTCCCTGCTTCTGAGCCCTGGACTTTGGCTCCAGTGTTTGCAGATTCTCCAATCTCCTGCCAATCCTTCGAGTTGGTCTTCCACCCAGAATATTGACTTTTCAGGCTATCCTGCTGAAGACTCCCTGGTTTTTATTGTATAATGGCTTTTGGAAAAAAAAAAAAAACATTTTTGGAACAGTGCTTAGTCTCTTGACACAGATGACTCCTCAGGAAAGGGTATATTTAAATAGAAAATGTAATGGTGAACATCTATGAAATATTTACATCTACTGCATACTTATTCTTTAAATATATATATATATATATACATATGCATATATAAGGAATCGCATATAATAAGTACCTGAAATATTTTAGATCTCATTTTATTGAGATTTAGGCATAGAGTGCAGGAGAAAGAGTGGCAGAGGCAAGCTGCTCAGACTGGGTTGCTAAGGATCCCTCCTACCTAAATGCAATGTTTATTTTCTAAGAATCTTCTATATTTCTCACAGAAGTTCTAAACCATGTCCATGTTTCTCACCTGTGTCCTCAACTGTCATCACTGTATTCCACTGGCTGAAACTGCTGTCATCCTTGACCTATATCTCCTTGTTTAAAATGACTTAAAATGTTGCTAAGGACGTCCTCATTCCCCCTCCCCTCCTGTAATTGGGTTCCTACATTGTGGCCTTAGGCCTCTATGCTGACTCATACAAAACAAATTTACCACACAATCCAATTGTTGATATTAAAATTCTTCATATAAAACCAATAGTTTGAATGCTTTATGTTTTTTTCTTGTTGCTGCTGTTGTTTCTGCTGCACATTTCTCATTTCCGTGAAAGAGTAGCAAAAAGACTAGAAGAGTCAATGACAGATTGACAACACTGAATGTCTCTGAGTGATAGGATTACATCTAATATTTTAAGACCTCTTCCAAATATTTTGTGGCATTTTCCAAACTTTCTATAAATATTATTATAAATGCTCTATAAATAGGAAAGCATTTAATGTTACAAATGAACTCAAAGATGGTTTATGAAAGGATTAACCACAAAATCAGGATGCCCCTGAAGACATAGCAGAACTTTTGGTGGACTAAACATTGTGTGTGTGTGTGTATGTGTGTGTGTGTGTGTGTGAACTTTTTGCATTTTCCCTATGTTGTGACACTCCCTGTAACATTATGGGGATATGGCTTTGTCAAGGCAGTAGTCAAATGTTTAAACACAGTCCTCTGATTTACACACAGAGATTCGCACATTTACTCACATGCTTTTGAACTTTCCTTGTCACCTTCCGTGTGGACCCCACCTAGGTGAAGAAAAGCTGAGTGATTGGTATCACCAAGACACTATCCATACATTTATAGGCTTGCAAAAATAATTTCTAGTCTAGACAATAATTAAAGGCAGAAATGTAACTTCATTAAAGCATGTCTTTCTTGAGCCCTGGGGGCCATTCCTCACTCTATGCACAGTGTTGATGCAGATTGTTCTGGGGTCCACAGGGGGATGTCCTTTGGGGCAGTATCTGAAAGCAAGTATATAAAGGACCCAATGGGGTGGGGAGGTGTAGGTGGGTGTGAAGAAAATGAAAGCAGATGCTTCTCTAACTGTTCAAGGACAAATGTCAAGACCTCCATGGTGTAATTCAGACATCGAGGAAACAGAAATTGAATTTGCTCAGTGAAGAGCCTAGTAAGCAAGTCTTCAGATCAAACTTGCCTCAGAATTCACACAGCAGCAACTTGAGGGGCTTTGTAGGCCCTCAGATATATTTTGGTCTGCCTTTAAATTGTGTTAATTTTCATTAATGCTAGCATTTCATGAGGATATTTTACCTAGAAATAAAATTTCTAGGTTTTATTTTTAAATTTTTCTATTAGAGCATTATAACTATACACAGTACTTGGGTTCATTTAGATAAAATAATAAATGTAAGGAATTTGATTTCAATCCCTTCCACCTTCCCCTTTGGCTTCCCTGCTTCCTCCCCCAATTCTTTCTCCGCTCCTCTCTTGGTCTTTTTTCACTTCTTTATTGATCTATTTTTAATTGCTTTTTCTGCATACACACACAAACAGGTGAAATTCTTTTGGGTACATTTATCCATGTACATACATGATTTTGTTAAATTCTTTCCATATTTCTACTCCTTCCCTCCCTTCCTCCTCCTGTTTATTCTTCTTCTACTCTACTGATCCACCTTATATTTTTATGATATCTAATCCTTTTTTTGCCATTTTCTTTCCCTCACTTTGCTGTAGCTTCCACATATGAGAAAAAACATTCCACTGTTGATTATCTGACTCTGGCTTATTTCACTTAGCATGATTTTCTTCATTTCTATCTATTAATCAACAAATGCCATAATTTGTTTCGTTCTTCTTTATGGTTGAGTAGAACTCCATTGTGTATAGATAACACATTTTCTTGATTTATTCATCTGTTAATATACACCTGGGTTGATTCCATAATTTGGCTATTGTGACTTGTGCTACTATAAACATTGAAGTAGCTGTATCACTATAGTATGCTAATTTTAGTTCTTTTGGATAAATATTGAGGAATGGGATAGCTGAGTCATAGAGTGGTTCCAGGCTAGTTTTTTGAGGAAACGTCACATTGCTTTCTATAGTAATCGTACTAATTTGCAGTTCCACCAACAATGTATGAGTGTGACTTTTTCCTCACAATCTCCCCAACATTCATTATTATATTCTTGATAATTTCCATTTTGACTGGGATGAAATGAAATCTCATTTATTTTTGATATGCATTTCTCTGATTGCTAGAGATGAACATTTTTAATATATTTGTTAACCATTCATATTTCCTTTTTTGAGAAGTTTCTCTTTAGTTCTGTGGCCCATTTATTAATTGGGTTTTTTTTTTTTTTTTGCATTATGTTTTTTGTTTTTTATATATCCTGGATATTAATTCCCTTATGGGAGGAGTAGCTGGCAAATAATTTTCCCCTTTTGTAGGCTTTCTTCACTCTTTTAATCATTTCCTTTTATGTGCAGAAGCTTTTTACTTTGATAGCACCCCACTTACTGATTTTTGACTTTATTTCTTGAGTTTTAGGGGTCTTATTGAGGAAGTCAGTACCTGTACCTAAATGATGGTTTGTATGTTTTCTTCTAACAGTATATGATTTCTGGTCTTATTCCTAATTCTTTGATCCACTTTGATTTGACTTATGTGCAGGGGAAAAAATAGGCATCTAATTTCATTCTTCTACATATGAATATTCAGTTTTCCCAGTACCATTTGCTAAAAATGTTTTCTTTTCTCCCATATACATTTTTGGCACCTTTATCACATATCAGATTATTATGTATAAATATTGGGGTTTGTCTCTGTGTCTTTTATTCTACTCCATTGGTCTTCATGTCTATTTTGATGCCAGTACCATGCTGTTTTTGTTATTATAGCTCTGTAGTATAATTTGAGATTGGGTATTGTGAGGCCTCCTGCATCACTTTTCTTATTCAGAAGTGCTTTGACTATTCTGGATCTCTCATTCTTCCAAATGAATTTAAGGACTGGTTTTTCTAGCTCCTTGAAAAATATCATTGGTATTTTGGTGGGGATTGCATTGAATTTTTTTGGTAGTATGGCCATTGTGACAATATTAATTCTGCCTATCCAGTAACAGTCTTTCTGTTTTCTGAGATGTTCTTCAGTGTTCCATTATAGAGTACTTTCACTTTCTTGGGTACATTAATTCCTAGGGTTTTTGTTTATCTGTTTTTGAGGTTATTGTAAAAGGTATGGTTTCCCTGATTTTTTTCATTTTAATCACTATTGGAATATAGAAAAGCTATTGATTTGTGAGTATTGACCTTGTATCCTGCTATCTTTTGAAATTCATTCATCATCTTTAGCAGTTCTCTGGAGGAATTTTGGGGTTTCCTTGATATCGTATGTCATCTGCAAACAATGAGAGTTTGACTTTCTTTTCAAATTTGTATCCCTTTAATTTCCTTCTCTTGCCTGATTTCTCTGGCTAGAGTTTCAAGAACTATATTCAATAAAAACGGTGAGAATGTATATCCTTGCCTTGTCCCAGATTTTAGAGGAAAAGTTTTCAGTTTTTCTTCATTTCCAGTATGATGTTGACTTTGGATTTGTTGTATATTGCCTTTATAATGTCGAAGTAAGTTCGTTCTTTCCTAGTTTCTCCAGTGTTTTTAACATGAATGGTTGCTGTATGTTGTCAAAGGCTTTTTTTGCATCTATTGAGATGGTCATGTGATTCCTTTTCTTGATTCCATTTAAGTGATGACTTAATTTATTTATTTGCTGATGTTGAACGAACTGTGCATGCTAGAATAAAGCCCACTTGATCATGGTCTTGATCATCTTCTTAATGTAGGTTTTAATGTGGTTTGCTAATATTTTACTAAGGATTTTACATCTATGTTCATCAAAGAGATTTGTCTATAGATTTCTTTCCTAGAGATGTCTTTGTCGGGTTTTGGCACCAGAGTTTTACTAGCTTCTTAGAATGTATTTGGGAGTATTCACTCCCTTTCAATTACCTGGAAAAAGTTGAGGAAGTCTGGTGTTCGTTCTTCACTAACAGTAGAATCCATCTTGTCCTGGACTTTTCTTTGTTGATAGGCTTTTAATTGCTTAGCTACTTTTGAATAATTGAAAAAAATACAGAGGCAATTCTTTTGGGCAACAATTACTAGGACTACCTAATGACTGTATCCTCAGATATTTAATAGGACGTGATTTCCAGGATACCCACATCCTCAGGAATCCCCGCCATCATACCACAGTGACTTCCATGGTTGTTCCATTTATTATTGTGCAGCTGATTTGGTTTCTCTCATGCTTGATAGGCTTCCATTGTTCATATCATATGTAGGGATTTTATGACTATATTTGAGTTTCAGGTTCTCCTCACCTCTGTCCTGTTCCCATGGGCATGTATTTTAGTCATTGCTTAACTAGAATACTCCTTTCCTTATGCCCAATAATACTTTGTTAGATGTGGATCAGGATTCAAACCCAGGGCTAACTTATAAGCATCATAATCTCCTGGAAGGAGAATATGATGACATGGTACAATGAGACAACTGAACATGGAGTCAATAAACTAAAATCCAAATTCCCCTAATAATCAGAATGAACCCAATGTTCAGAAAAAAGTGGATTCAGATCCTGACTTCTCCATTTTCTAGTTTGAGGGTTTTTAAAAAATGGTTATTGTTGTTTTTTTTTTTCCTTTCCCTTCCCCACCCCCCTTTCTTTCTTTCTTTCTTTCTCCCCCTTTGGATTGGAAATTGAATCAAGGTTCTTGGGCATGCTCAGCAAGCACTCTATCACTGAGCAACAGCCCCAGACACTAGTTTGAGATCTTGTCCAATGTAGTTAACCTAACTGAAGTTCTTTCATTATCTTTAAATGTAAATATTTTCCCTGCCTGTTTTACAGTATTGTTGTAAAAGTCAAAGAAGATATTCTAATTAGGTGTTTTAAACAGTTTATAGGACTAAATAACTTAGTTTTTATTTCGGCTAATTTGCTAAATAGATTACTTGGTATGGGTTGATGGAAAATCCAGGGGGGATTTTCAAGATGGCAGACTAGAGGGCGGCTGCATTTCACGTTGCTCCAGGACTCAGGATTCAAAAGAGGAGATATTGAGAGACTTGGGACCAACTCAATGCCGCCAGGTGAGTCTCTCCCGTTGGGGAGGCATCCCAGATGGGGCAGTAGCCCCAGAACGCAGGGAACTTTGTGAAGTACAGTTGCTCGGCGAGACGCCCCTCCCCCCACTGGAGCAGTGAACGTGGACAACTGGGAGCATCGGAGAGGAGGCCGCTCAGCACAGTGCTTGGACTCGGAGCAACCCCGGGCTTCAGTGGCCGCCCAGAGGAGGGGCCGCATAGCCAGGCGATTAGGTGCAGAACAGGATCCCAGGACCTAGGTGGCTTCTCGGTGGAAGAGCTGCAGAGACAAGCTGAGGGGCAGAGTGAAGGTTCCAGGACTGAGGGCAGCTTCTCTGAGGAGAGGCAGCCTAAGGAGACTCGTCTGCGAAGGGCAAGGCTCCCAGGCCCAGGAGGTAGGTCCAGGCCCCTGGGAACATTGCAGAGGAAGACTGCCCAGCCCAGGTGGCAAGATACCCCTCCCCCTGCTGGAGCAGTGAACGCGGAAAACTGGGAGCTTTGTACAGGAGGCCACTCAGCACAACGCTTGGTTTCGGAGCAACCCGCTGGGGCTCTGTTGGCTGCCCAGAGGAAGAGCTGCACGGCGAGCTATTTGGACTCAGAGCAACCTCCTGAACAACAGGGGATGGGGTGCCCTGATGAGGAGGAGGGGCGCAGTGAGTTGCTTGGTCTCCAAGCGACCACACAGAACACCGGGTGACTGCCTGGAGGAAGAGGCATGCAGCGGGTTGCTGGGACTCGGAGCATCTGTACGAGGCTCCAGGTGGCTGCTCAGAGGAGGGGCCGCATAGCCAGGTGATTAGGTGCAAAGCACGGTCCAGGGACCTAGGCAGCTTCTTGGTGGAAGAGCTGCACAGAGACAAGCTGAGGGGCGGAGTGAAGGTTCCAGGACTGCGGGCAGCTTCTCTGAGGAGGGGCAGCCTAAGGAGACTCGTCTGCGAAGGGTCAGGCCCCCAGGCGCAGGAGGTAGGTCCGGGCCCCTGGGAACATTGCCTGGGAAGGCTGCCCTGCCCAGGCGGTAGTTGTGGATTGAGGGGAACCTCCAGGAGGGGAACTGACCAGCAAGACCTCCCCACTGGGTGAGTCTTCCCTGCTGGGTGAGGTTTTCCCACAAGGACGGTAAAACCAGAGACACAGGCACAAATAGGCTTTGCCTCAGCCCACAGCCTAGTTCCCCTTTGGTTGACCATTGGTCAACAAGTGGAGGCACCTCTGCCCACTAGCAGGGAATATACCCCACCTGAAGACCACCACCCTTAGAGAGGCAGCTTCCTTGGGGAGCACCGCATTATCAACTTCCTCCAAGACTTCAGGCTACTGAAGGATAAGAGGGGATATACCAGCAATCTTCAGGGACATTATAAGTCAATAGAGGAAATCTGCAACATCTCAGCAGTCCACTGATACCTGAACAACATGAGAAAACAAGGGAAGAAAATGCCTCAAACAAACCTAGATGTTACATGAATAAAATCCAATGACAGCATGCCAGAAGAAATGTCAGAAAGGGAGTTCAGAATGTACATAATTAACATGATAAGGGAAGCAAACGATGAAATGAAAGAGCAAATGCAGGCATTGAATGATCGCACCAATCGACAGTTAAAAGAGCAAATACAGGAAGCAAAAGACCATTTCAATAAAGAGTTAGAGATATTGAAAAAAAAACCAAACAGAAATCCTTGAAATGAAGGAAACAATAAACCAAATTAAGACCTCCATAGAAAGCAAAACCAACAGGATAGAACACCTGGAAGACAGAACCTCAGATATTGAAGACAAAATATTTAAACTTGAAAACAAAGTTTAACAAACAGAGAAGATGGTAAGAAATCATGAACAGAATCTCCAAGAACTATGGGATATCATGAAAAGGCCAAATTTGAGAATTATTGGGATTGAGGAAGGCTTAGAGAAACAAACCAAAGGAATGAACAATCTATTCAATGAAATAATTTCAGAAAAATTCCCAAATTTGAAGAATGAAATGGAAAATCAAGTTCAAGAGGCTTGTAGGACTCCAAATACTCAAAATTACAACAGACCCACACCAAGGCACATTATAATGAAAATACCTAACATACAAAATAAAGACAGAATTTTAAAGGCTGTGAGAGAAAAGAACCAAATTACATTCAGGGGGAAACCAATATATCAGCAGATTTTTCAATCCAGACATTAAAAGCTAGAAGGGCCTGGAACAACATTTTTCAAGCCCTAAAAGAAAATGGATGCCTACCAAGAATCTTATACCCAGCAACTCTTACCTTAAGATTTGACGATGAAATAAAATCCTTCCATGATAAACAAAAGCTAAAAGAATTTACAAAAAGAAAGCCAGCATTACAGAGTATTCTCAGCAAAATATTCCATGAGAAAGAGAAGAAAAACAAAGAAGCAAATCAGCAAAGGGAGGAGCTATCCTAAAGGAACTGTCAAATAAAGGAGGAACCAAGTCGTGTCAAAAATAAATAAATAAATAAATAAATAAAATGAGTCAAATGACCGGGAATACAAATCATATCTCAATAATAACCCTGAATGTTAATGGCCTGAATTCATCAATCAAAAGACACAGACTGGCAGATTGGATTAAAAAGAAAGCTCCAACAATATGTTGCCTACAAGAGACTCACCTCATAGAAAGAGATATCCATAGACTAAAGGTGAAAGGATGGGGAAAAACATACCATGCACATGGACTGAGCAAAAAAGCTGGTGTATCCATCCTCATTTCAGATAATGTGGACTTCAAGCCAAAGTTAGTCAGAAGGGATAAAGGACATTTCATACTGCTTAAGGGAACCATAAGTCAGCAAGATATAACAATCATAAATATCTATGTCCCAAACAGTGGCTCATCCATGTATGTCAAACAAATCCTTCTCAATCTCAGAAACAAAATAGACCATAATACAATAATACTAGGTGATTTTAACATGCTTCTCTCACCACTGGACAGATCTTCCAAACAAAAATTGAACAAAGAAACCATAGAACTCAATAACACAATCAATAATTTAGACTTAACAGACATTTATAGAATATACCATCCAATGAAGAGTGAATACACTTTCTTCTCAGCAGCACATGGATCCTTCTCTAAAATAGACCATATATTATGCCACAAAGCTAATGTTAGCAAATACAAGAAGATAGAGACACTACCTTGTATTCTATCAGATCATAATGGATTGAAATTAGAAATAAATGAAAGAGTAAAAAACAGAAATTACTCCAACACCTGGAGATTAAACAATATGCTATATGATGAATGGATAACAGAAGATATTAGGAAGGAAATTTAAAAATTCTTAGAGGTAAATGAGAACAAAGAAACATCATATCAAAATCTCTGGGACACTATGAAAGCAGTACTTAGAGGAAAATTTTTTTCATGGGGTGCATTTAATAAAAGAAGTAAAACTCAACAAATAAATGACCTAACACTACAGCTCAAAGCCCTAGAAAAAGAAGAAGAGACCAACACCAAAAGTAGTAGAAGACAGGAAATAGTTAAACTCAGAGCTGAAATCAATGAAATTGAAACAAAAGAAACAATACAAAAAATTGACAAAATAAATAGTTGGTTCTTCGAAAAAATAAACAAAATTGATAAACCCTTGGCCACACTAACAAAGAGAAGACGAGAGAAAACCCAAATCACTAAAATTTGGAATGAACAAGGAAATATCACAACAGACACGACTGAAATACAAAACATAATTAGAAGCTATTTTGAAAATCTATACTCCAACAAACTAGAAAATTTCTAAGACATAAACAAGTTTCTAGAGACATATGAATTGCCTAAACTAAACGTGGAGGACATACACAATTTAAATAGACCAATTTCAAGTAATGAAATAGAAGAAGTCATCAAAATCCTACCAACAAAGAAAAGTCCAGAACCTAGTGGGTTCTCAGCCGAGTTCTACAAAACCTTTAAAGAAGAGCTCATTCCAATAGTTTTCAAAGTATTCCTTGAAATAGAAGAAGAGGGAACCCTCCCAAACTCATTCTATGAATCCAATATCACCCTGATACCTAAACCAGACAGAGACACATCCAGGAAAGAAAATTTCAGAGCAATATCCTTAATGAACATCGACCCAAAAATTCTCAACAAAATTTTAGCAAATTGCATACAAAAACATATTAAAAACATAGTGCACCGTGATCAAGTGGGTTTCATCCCAGGGATGCAAGGTTGGTTCAACATCAGGAAATCAATAAATGTAATTCACCATATCAACAGACTTAAAATCAAGAATCACATGATTATTTCAATAGATGCAGAAAAAGCATTCGATAAAATACAGCACCCCTTCATGCTCAAAACACTAGAAAAAATAGGGATAGTGGGAACATTCCTTAACATTGTAAAGGCCATCTATGCTAAGCCCATGGCTAATATCATTCTAAATGGTGAAAAACTGAAAGCATTCCTCCTAAAATCTGGAACAAGGCAGGGATGCCCTCTTTCTCCACTTCTATTCAATATTGTCCTTGAAACTCTAGCCAGAGCAATTAGACAGACCAAAGAAATTAAAGGGATATGAATAGGAAAAGAAGAACTCAAACTATCCCTATTTGCTGATGACATGATTATATACTTAGAGGAAGCAGGAAATTCCACCAGAAAACTTTTAGAACTCATAAGTGAATTCAGTAAAGTAGCGGGATATAAGATCAATGCTCATAAATCTAATGCATTTTTTTACATAAGTGATGAATCTTCAGAAAAAGAAGTTAGGAAAACTACCCCATTCAAAATAGCTTTGAAAAAAATTAAATACTTGGGAATCAATCTCACAAAAGAGGTGAAAGACCTCTTCAATGAGAACTACAGAACACTAAAGAAAGAAATTAAAGAAAACCTTAGAAGATGGAAAGATCTCCCATGTTCTTGGATAGGAAGAATTAATATTGTCAAAATGGCCATACTACCAAAAGTGCTATACAGATTCAGTGCAATTCCAATTAAAATCCCAATGACATACCTTACAGAAATAGAACAAGCAATCATCAAATTCATCTGGAAGAATAAGAAACCCAGAATAGCTAAAGCAATCCTTCGCAGGAAAAATGAAGCTGGGGGTATTGCAATACCAGAACTTCAACTATACTACAAAGCAATAGTAACAAAAACGGCATGGTATTGGTACCAAAATAGAAAGGTGGATCAATGGTACAGAATAGAGGACACGGACACAAACCCAAATAAATACAATTTTCTCATACTAGACAAAGCTTCCAAAAATATGCAATGGAGAAAAGATAGCCTCTTCAACAAATGGTGCTGGGAGAATTGGAAATCCATATGCAACAGAATGAAACTAAACCCATATCTCTCACCGTTCATGAAACTAAACTCAAAATGGATTAAGGACCTCAGAATCACACCAGAGACCCTGCAGATTATAGAAGAAAAATTAGGTCCAGATCTTCAACATGTCGGCGTAGGACCAGACTTCCTCAACAGGACTCCCATAGCACAAGAAATAAAAGAAGAATCAATAACTGGGATGGATTCAAACTAAAAAGCTTTCTCTCAGCAAAGGAAACTATCAGCAATGCGAAGAAAGGGCCTACAGAGTGGGAGAAAATCTTTGCCAATCATACTTCAGATAGAGCACTAATCTCCAGAATCTATAAAGAACTCAAAAAACTCAACACCAAGAATACAAATAACCCAATCGACAAATGGGCTAAGGAAATGAATAGACACTGCACAGAAGAAGACCTAAAGCAATCAACAAACATATGGAAAAATGTTCAACATCTCTAGTAATAAGAGAAATGCAAATCAAAACCACCCTAAGATTCCATCTCACCCCAATTAGAATGGCGATTATCAAGAATACAAGCAACAACAGGTGTTGGCGAGGATGTGGGGAGAAAGGTACACTCATACATTGCTGGTGGGGCTGCAAATTAGTGCAGCCACTCTGGAAAGCAGTGTGGAGATTCCTTAGAAAACTTGGAATGGAACCACCATTTGACCCAGCTATCCCACTCCTTGGCCTATACCCAAAGGACTTACAATCAGCATACTACAGAGATACAGCCACATCAATGTTCATAACTGCTCAATTCACAATAGCCAGAGTGTGGAACCAACCTAGATGCCCTTCAGTTGATGAATGAATGAAGAAACTGTGGCATATATATACAATGGAATATTACTCAGTCATAAAGAATGATAAAATTATGGCATTTGCAGGCAAATGGACGAAATTGGAGAATATCATGCTAAGAGAGATAAGCCAATCTCAAAACACCAAAGGAAGAATGATCTCGCTGATAAGTGGATGATGACACATAATGGGGCGTGGGAGGGGTTAGTTTTAGGGTTAGAGTTAGGGTTAGGGAGTGGGGCAAGAGTGGAGGAAGGAAAGACTGTATAGAGGGAAAAGAGGGGTGGGTGGGGTGGAGGGAAGGGAAAAAATAACAGAATGAATCAACCAACATTACCCTATGGAAATTTCTGATTACACAAATGGTATGCCTTTACTCCATGTACAAACAGAGAAACAACATTTATCCCATTTGTTTATAATAAAAAATAAAGAAAATCCACTTTCCCAAAATTTCCAAATGTTCTCTCTGAAAAATAAAATATTATAAAAATGTGTGTTACACATAATTGTTCTTACTGTTCACCCAAGTCTGTGCTGTCCATAATTGTGCAGAATTGTTTTAAGGGTGCAGACTGCCTTTCTTACTATCTCTTCAGGAAACCCAAATAACTAAAAATCTCTTGGAGGTTTATAATGTCCACTATTACAGAAGTTTCCATACACTAGTATGCATCACTTAATGATGGGGGAGACATTCTGAGAAATACCTTGATAGATACTTTCATTGTTGGTGGACATCATGGAATGTATTTCCAGAAATTAAGACAGACACAAGGGAGATATAATCTCCTAGTACTGCCTTCACACATACAGTTCATCACTGACTGAAATGTCATTACATGGCATGTGACTATACAATTTTTAAATTGGCTTATAATATTTCTTGTTTGAAAAACATTAACTTTTAAAAAGTTTATTTTAGTAGGCATAACTATGGTTTTCTGACCTACCGATCTAAGGCACCTAACAGAGTATGAAGAAATTAGTCCTCATAATAATTAATTCTTTTGATTTTATGAATACAAAAGTAGATATTTATTAAAAATAATTTATGACCATAATTACTGTTGTAGGTATTTATTGTGGATAAAAAGAGATAGTGGTTGATGTATTTCCTTCTAGTCTTTTTTCTATGTAAATATTTTAAATTAGCATCATTTAACTGGCTTTTTTTGAAAATCACTATCTTAAATGGCTGTGTATTATTTTATCTTATGAATATAACATTTTTTTAAATTCACATTGGTGAATGGTGACTAGAGATTCACAATGATGGATTTTGAGTCTATTTTTTTACTGATCATGATATAAACATGAATTAAAAACAAATTTACATATGTAAGGACAGCTTTTAAAAATGAGTTCACGGTGCACGTGTACAATGAATCAAAATGCTGTCCATAAAAAATAAAAAAATAATTTGAAAAAATGAGTTCATAATACTTATTGTATTTTCCACTTATATCATAGTCATCATTTCAATCAACTAGATTTACATTAATTTTTAATGTCTGCATGGTATTCCATTATATGGCTGTACTGTAATTTATTTAACAATCACACTGCTGAAGGTCTTTGAATTATATAGTTCCTACTAGCTTAAGTATTACTATTATAAACATCCTTTATACTTTATGTATGCTTGTGATTTCCTTAAGATAACCTCTTAGAAATACATTACTGAATCAAAAATATGTTCTTACCCTCTCCAGATTTATTCCTTTTAAATTTCTTGCAATTACAATTCAAGAGTAAATAAGAATGCCTGATTTTCATTCCTTATCAACATAGAAGCTTAATCTTCACTAGTGATGGGTAAAGTAATGGTTTCTCATTATTTCCATTTGCATTATTTTAAATTCTGATGAGACTGAATATATGTTCAAATATTGCTTGGTCATTTATATTTCTTCTTGGAGAATTGCATTTCCTTTCCTTCAACCACTTTCTATTTAGATAGTAATTTTTTTCTGATTGTTTTTATAAGAGCTCTCTCTAGTTCCTAATTTATTTGATTATATTCCTATTGGTAAGTAGTGCTTTTCCATATTTTATCATTAAAATAATATTGTAATGAATAATTTTATAACATATGCCTCTACATATTATATATTATTTTCTTTGAACAGATTAAATTGGAAAACATTAAAATACTCAGACTAATATTGATAAAATGTTTTCCATTAAATTATGAGACAGATTACCTCATGACAACCATTTTCATATTTCATCAGAGTATTAAAATAGGATATGGATAAAGACATAAAAGAGCATGGCATATAAGCCACACAGAGAGGCAACAGTCAATCCTGCTGTATGATCCCTAAAATCCTGGACAAAGGAGGAAGAATCAACATTTGGGGAGATCTTAAATGGAGAAGCATGTGATCTTCATCTCCTTTAAAATTTGATCAAAATCTAGTTTCTTCATCATTCATCAAAAATTAAAAATTATATTTTCATTAAAACTATATGACTGCCAATTTAAAACTGACAATCTGATTAACACATGACTTTCCCATATTCCACCAACTGAGTCCAATACCTGTTTCTCCTACAAATGCTGAATTTCAGGGAGACCAATAAAACAAGAATGTGGAAATGTTGGGCCACTTCCTGGTGAAAAGTGATAGTAGTAATTCTGGAGACTAGGCCTAGAAGACATCATCCTGAGTCAAGGACAGTTTAAAAGTCAGCTAGCCTTACTTTCTCTTCTTCTCTTCCCTCCTTTCCTTTTCACATCATCTCTGCTGATCTAGCTGTTAAAATGTTTGGTTCATTGGTCACACTCTGTCCATGTCCACAACATGGTTTGGGACTTCCTCAATTTCTGGTAGGATCTTCACCACAGCTTACTGTGTTTCCAAGTTCCTTTCCAATCATATCCTCAATAGGGGTTCAAGGACCTCACTGAAGCCCTTGCTGACTTCCAATTGCCAACTGGACAAAGTTGTTCCAAAGGTATATTTGTCAAAGCAAGAAAATAGAAAATATTTAAAATTATGTTTGCTTGTTTCACATGTTTAATATATTTGATATATGGCACATGGTTCTCTATTTGCTCTCTTGCCTCACACTTAAAACTTCATAAGGTGGACCTAACTCTTCCCTTAACACTTTTTAAAAGTCATACATTTATTGAGATATAATCCACATATAATAAAAGTTTCCTTTTCAATTCAACAGTTTATAATATAGTCTGTTGTGCAATCATCACCACTAATTCTGAAAAGAAATGTTCATCATTCCAAAAAGAAACCCCATACCCAGTACCAGAAATTCCCTAATATCCCTTTTTTTACCAACATCTAACAACTGCTAATATACTTTCCCCTTCTATTCATTTCTCTATTTCTGAACATTTCACATGGAATTATATACTATATGACCTTTTGAGTCTGACTTCTTTCACTTAGGATAATGTTTTCAAGGTCAGTGAGATAGCATGAATCACTACTTCATTCCTTTATATGGTTGGATGATTCTCCATTATATGGCTATAGCACATTTTGTTTGTTCATTCATCAATTGATAGACACTGGCATCCTTTCTACTTTTAAGCAAGCATGCACAATGCTTTTGTAAATATTCATGTACAAGTTTCATATGGACATACATTTATGATTCTCTTAGGTCTCTATGTAGTAGAATTGCTAAATCATGATTAGCATTTTGAAGAATTGTCAAACTGTCTTCAAAGTGGCTACACCATTTCACATTCCTACTAACAATGTATGAGAACTACAATTTATCCACATCCTTGCCAATATTTAGCATTATTGATCTTTTTGTTATAACCATGTTGGTAAATCTCATTTGGGTTCAATTTATGTTTCCCTGATGATGTACAGCATATTTTGCCATGCTTATTGGACATAATAGATCTTCTTCAAAGTCCTTTGACCATTTTTTAAACTGGACTACTTCTCTTTTTAAGATTGAGTTATGGAATTCTTTCTACATTCTAGTTGAATAATATTCCTTTCTATTGAGTTCATCCTACTTGGAGTTCTCTGAGCTACTTAAATATGTAGATTCATGTCTTTCATTTAATGTGGCATACTTTCAGCTATGGTTTCTTTAAATATTTTTTAGTCCCCTTCCTATAGCTGATTCTTCTCAGACTCCCATAATAATGTGTATGTTGGTGTGCTTGGTGACAGGTGTCCCAGAAGAAAGGATTTTTGCACTAAATGAGTTTGAAGTCAGGTCAAATAAAGACAAGACCTGAGATTTTCCAGAAAACTGACAGGTAAAGTTAGTACAATTTTCTGTAAACGAGGATTTGCCCCTTCTGATGACATTTTAGCTACTGGTTTTTACGGTTACTTTGATTTAAAAACTGTTGGTTTTCAAGCAGAGGATAGGGAATCAGAAAAGGGTATGTTAAATACAAAAAATACCAGTCTTTTTACGGAGATTAAGTTGATTTTTATCCCTGAGAAATGTTCTTCCAATTGTTGCAAGCCCTTATTTAATCTCTAAAGTTCTAAAAACATTGGTTTTGCTCATTTTTGTCAGTGTTTCCTTGCTTTTGTGGAGAAGTGGATTTTGAGAGGTTCTTACACCATTTTGGAAGTGCTTCTCTTTCCCCTTAGCATTTGTTATGCATTAGCAGTAGGGTTCTTTGTGGTCTATCTCAGGACGTACAATGATGTCAAATAATATTTCCTGGGTACTCCCCTCTTACTAGATTATATTTTTTTCAGACAGATCTTTTCAAGTTCTTTCTTTAAAAATTAAAATGTGGAGCTGCAGTTACAGTTCAGTGGTACAGCACTTACCTAACATGTGTGAAGCATTGGATTTGATCCTCAGCATCATATAAAAATGAATAAATAAAGCAAAGGTAAAAAAATTAAAATGTAAAAATAATTTTCACCTTACTTTCTGTTATCAAATAATGGTTTTCTATTGTCAGATATCACAGTATTAAATGAAAATCACGTGGAGTAGGAATTCAGCCAAACAGAACTTGAAAACTTGAATTATTATCTTATAGCATAAGTTCAGTTACAAGGGGGACATTCTATCATTCAGGATTTTTGTCTTAAGAGCATCTTTTTGATACTCTTAATCACCATGGATCTAGTTTTCTCCTACCTCTTCTATACCCTGATCTACAGACCCATAGATTCATTGCTGATGTTTGGCTATGTTAAACGATGATAACAAGAGTCCTGTTTTGATATTTCCAGACTGCCCCTTGCTAGGACATAAAGTAGATTCATGCAATAGATTAGCCAGTCACTGTAATGGAAACAAAACATGAAACAATTAGATGAAGGGACAATATTCACAAAGATGAATTATAGACAGGGCTATAACTAGAGGTTCAAAACACAAACTTTAGATTTCAGAAAGTTGCAGAATTAAATCTGGCTCCATAACTCACCAATTCTATGACTTGAGGAAGCTATTTGACCATGCACAGCCTCTACTTCCTCTCTGTAAAAATAAATGCTTACTTCATCATGACTTTGTTTAACTTAAATAGGATATTGCATGTATATAGCATTTTGCATAGTGCAGGATTCATAATAAGCCCTTAGCAAATGATAATGTCAGGTAGTAACCTGAGTACTGCCATCCCTTAACAGACAGATTAATTGTACCCTCACAAAAGTATTTCCACGTTGAAAAACAAGGCATGTTTTCCAAATGACAATATAATCTATAGGGCTATTTCCCATCATAGAGATGTTTCTTGGGCTCCCATAAATCACAGTCTTCCAGGGGCTATGTAATTCATTCACACATGCATTCACATTATCACTATTTATTGTGTATACTACACATGCCACACACTGATCTTAGCACTGGTTTAGAAAGATGAACCAGCAGAGAATGTCTCACTCTTATGGGAACTACTGCCCAATAAAGAACAGAGGCAGATTCTGTGGTTTGCATTCCAACAGAGACCAAAACACCTAAGATTTAAAAATTTTAACTCAGGAATTTCCCTGACTTCCTCATAGCTTGCATTTTGCCATGATGTATATTTCACCTAGGAGACCCCCCCCCCATAGTAAGATTTGAAAGTCAGAGATTATGACATAAATGTTACGTACATAAGTCACAAAACAAAATGCCTAAGGCAACTAACTTATAAAGAGAAAAGATTTATTTAACTTACAGCTTTGAAGTTTCAAAGGCAGGCATAGTACCTAAACCAGTCAGTTATGGTGTGGGTGGTGGATGGACATAAAGTAGATTCATTCAATAGAGTAACCAGTCACTGTAATTGAAACAAAAGATTTCATGGTAGGAATGCATGTGCATCCAGGACCAGAAAGCAGAGAGAGGGGTCAGGCTGGGTTCCTCAATCTCTTTGGGGTCGTGATCCCTTTGGCCTAAGGACCTCTCATACGGCTCCACATTCCACAGATTAGTATTCAAACAATTATATGATGTCTGATAGCATTCTGTTTGTGGTGTTCCTGTGATAAGGGTCAGATATTCCATATATGTGACAAAGACTCCAATACTCTGTCCTTTGCTTCATGTGTTTCTTTTTTTAATTCAGCTTTTAATTTTTTACAAACTGCATTTTGATTTATTGTACACAATTGGGGTGCATCATTTCATTTCTATGGTTGTACATGATGTAGATTCATACCATTCATGTAATCATACATGTACATAGGGTAATGATGTCTGTCTCATTCCACCATTTTTCATACCCCCCCTCATTTCCTTCTACATATTCTAAAGTTCCCCCATTCTTCTCTCATTCCCCACACTCCCATCCCTATTAGATATCATTCTCTACTTCTCAGGAAAAACATTTAGCCTTTGGTTTTTTGGGTTTGACTTATTTCACTTAGCATGATATTCTCTAATTCCATCCATTTATTTGCAAATGCCATAATATTATTCTTCTTTGTGGCTGAATAGTATTTCATTGTGTATATATACCAGAGTTTCTTTATCCATCCATTCATCTGCTGAAGGGTGTCTAGATTGGTTCCACAATCTAGTTATTGTGAAATGAGCTTTTATAAATATTGATGTGGTTCTGTTACTGTAGTTTACTGATTTTAGGTCCTTTGGGTATAAACCGAGGGGTGAGATAACTTGGTCAAAAGATGGGTCCATTCCAAGTTTTCTTAGGATTTGCCATACTGCTTTCCAGAGTGGCTGCACCAATTTGCAACTCCACCAGCAATGTAAAAGTGTGCCTTTTTCCCCACAACCACACCAACATCTATTGTTGTTTGTGTTCTTAATAGCCATTCTAATTGGAGTAAGATGAAATCTTAGAGTTGTTTTAATTTGCATTTCTCTAATTACTAGAGATGTTGAACACTTTTTCATATATTTATTAATTGCCTGTGTGTCTTCTTCTGAAAAGTGTCTGTCCAGTTCCTTGACTCATTTATTGATTGGGTTCTTTGTGTTTTTGGTGTAAAGTTTTGTAAGTTCTTTATAAATTTTGTAGATAAATGCTCTATCTGAAGTGTGTGTGGAAAAGATTTTCTCCAACTCTGTAGGCTCTCTCTTCACATTCTTGATTGTATACTTTGCTGAGAAAAAAACTTTTTAGTTTGAGTCCATCCCATTTATTGATTCTTGCTTTTATTTCTTGTGCTTTGGGAGTCTTGTTAAGGAAGTCTGATCCTAAGCCAACATGATGAGGATTTGGGCCTAATTTGTCTTCTATTAGGTGCAGGCTCTATGGTTTAATTCCTATGTCTTTGATCCATTTTGAGTTGAGTTTTGTGTAGGGTGAGAGATAGGGGTTTAATTTCATTTTACTGCATATGGATTTCCAGTTTTGCCAGCACCATTTTTTGAACAGGCTATCTTTTCTCCATTGTATGTTTTTGGCCCCTTTGTCTAGTATGAGGTGACTATATTGATGTGGGTTTGTCTCTGTGTCTTCTATTCTGTACCATTGGTCTGCCTGTCTATTTTGGTACCAATACCATGTTTTTGTTACTATTGCTCTGTAATATAGTTTAATGTCTGGTATTGTGATACCTCCTGCTTTACTTTTTCTACTCAGGATTGTTTTGGCTATTGAGAAATAGTGATGCTTATTTTGGTGGAGGAGAAGACAGCAGAGGCAGCAGTGACCCTGGAGTTAGCATAGAGGCATCAGATTCCCAATTCCCAGATTTGTGGTAATAACAGAGTCATAGTGATAAATTCTGTCATGCTGCTGTAACTACCACTCTTGAAATAACTGAATGTTTCTCTACTCCTTCTAAAATAGTTTGAAACTTTTTTCTGCCTAAACCAGCCAAAATGGATTATGTTATCTATTACTGAACCCTGATCATTACAGAGAAATATAAAATAAGCAGATAAATAAGCAAAAGAAATATTTTATTATAAGAGATATGAAGAAAGAGTGATATGAGGTCTTCTCTCTGGCTGCCACTGTTGCTGCCACTAAAACTGACCCACCACCCGCTGTCAAGGCTACTGACCCACTACAGCTGTCACTGACCTGCCACCCGCTGCCAGGGAGACTCCAGGCTTTGTTGCTCGTGGCTGCATACATCTTGGGATGCTGGCCAGGGCTGGGAGGTCAGGGGGCCAGCAGATTTGCTTCTACCACCATCTTGGGGTGTAGCTACCTCTGTCTGGGGATGCCGACCGGGACCTGGAGATCCAGTGTCAGGGTGCGTATGGGTTTGGCTGTGCCTGGGGTCTTTCTGCTGGGAGCGTTGGTGGCTGCCACCTCCTGCTGCTTCTCCTTTGTGTAAGCACATCCCTGGTGATCTCTCTGCAAATTGGAGTGGCACTGAGATATTGGGACTGCAATATGCCTGAGCCTGGATCCATGGGACAGTGACTGGGTCTGGGAGGGAAGGTCTGGACCTGGCAATCCCATGGGAAGTTGGAGACAAGGTTAAACAACTTTTGAACACTGACAGAGACAGTTGTTTAATTTTCCATCAAGACATTTATTTTTTTCTTCTCTTAACATCTCTCTCTACCATATTTGGACCAAGGTATTTTTCAAGCATCAGTTTGTTGAGGATGGTGATATATGAATGGTGTTTTGCAGTTTTATTGTGTATTCTTAGATTTTTAATATTTTTCTTTGTATGTATTCTTCCTATCACTATTTCTGTTTTCCTGGATTATCTTTCTACCTTTTCTCCACCCAAGAGCTATTCTCTGTTGAGTCCTCTTCCACTCTTCTGAATTTTTACTTCTAGTTTCTCTCTCCCTCATGAACATCACATCCTATACTACTTTCATTCTCTCTTTGTCCATTGGAAATTGTAAACCCTTTTAGAAAATTCTCTGTTTATATTGTAGACCATGATTGAACTCATCATTTCTGTTTGTTGAGAGAAAGCAGTAGATGCCTTAGTGGGAGCTATTAGGTTTAAGGCTATATATTGTTTACACTGGGTGCTGTTGATATTGGTCTTCCCCTTAAAGGGGAAACCTTCAGGGACAATATAAGTCTACAGGGTAGAATCTGTACTGCCTCAGATCCATACTGCTGGATGGAAAAACACACAAATAGCATGAAAACAACAACAACAACAACAAGGGAACAAAGCACTCCAAACAAACCAAGATGCTCCAATAATAGAATCCACTGACAACACAGTAGAAGAAATGTCCAAGAAGATGTTTAGAATGTACATAGTTAAAATGATCTGCAAAGTCAAGATGGTATAAAGAGTGAAATCAAAGAGAAAACACAGGAAAGATCACTTCTCTTAGAAAGTCCGGAAAAAAAAAAAACAAGCAGAAATCCTCAAAATGAAGGCATCAATAAACCAAATTATAAATTCAATGGAAAGCATTCCCAACATACTAGACCAGTTGGAAGACAAAACCTCAGACACGAAGACAAAATATATAATCTGGATAATAAAGTTGACCATGCAGAGAAGATGGTAAGACTCCATAAACAGAACTTCCAAGAATTATGGGATAACATGAAAAGACCAAATTTAAGAGTTATCAGGATAGATGAAGGAGCAGAGATACATGCCAAAGGAAAATACAATCTTTTCAAAGACATGATATCAGAAAATTTCCCAAACCTAAAGAATGAAATGGAAAATCAAATACAAGAGGCTTACAGGACCCCTAATGTAGAAAATTACAGCAGACCCACACCAAGGCACATAATAAGAATGACTAGCATACAGAATAAGGATAAAATCTTAAAGGCCATGAGAGAAAGAAAGAAATCACATATAGGGGGAAACCAATTCGGATCCCAACTGATTTCTCAACCCAGACACTTAAAACTAGGAGGTCATGGAATAACATATTTGAAGCTCTGAAAGAAAATGGATGCCAACCAAGAATTGTATATCCAGCAAAATTAAATTTCAGATTTGAAGATGAAATAAAAACCTTCCATGAAAAAACAAAGTTAAAAGAATGCACAATTAGAAAGCCTTTACTATACAACATTCTCAACAAAATATTCCATGAGAATAAAGTGAGGAAAACAAAGTGAAAACCAGCAAAGGAAGGAACTACACTAAAGAAATAGTCAATCAAAGGAGAAACTAATTCAAATTAAAAACCAGAAATAAACAAAAATTACCAGTAATACAAATCATATCTCAATAATAACCTTGAATGTTAATGGCCTAAACTCATCAATCAAAAGATATAGATGGCAGATTGGATTTTAAAAAAAGACCCAACAATATGTTGTATCCAGAAGACTCACCTCAGAGGCAAAGACATCCATAGACTGAAGGTGAAATGATGGGAAAAAACATATCACTCATATGGACTGCATAAACAAGCAGGGATTTCCATCCTCATATCAGATAAAGTGGATGTTGAGTCAAAGTTAACCAGAAGAGACAAAGAAGCACATTTCATACTACTTAAGGGAATTATACAACAAGACATAACAATCATAAATATATTTATTCCAAAACTATGAAGCATCTATGTACATCAACAAACCCTTCTCAATTTCAAAAATCAAATAAACCACAACACAATAATACTGGGTGACTTTAACACACCTTTCTCACTAATGGACAGCTCTTCCAAACAAAAACTAAAGAAAATATAAAACTAAATAATACAATCAATAATTTAGACTTAACAGACATACATAGAATATTTCATCCATTGACACACAGATACACTTTCTTCTTGGGGAACACATGGATCCTTCTTAAAATAGACCATATCTTATGCCACAAAACAATTCTTAGTAAATACAAAAAAAAATTGAGGTAATACCCCACATGCTATCATATTATAATGGAATGCTTAGAAATCAATGATAAAATAAAAAATAGAAGCTACTCTAACACATGGAGACTAAATAATACACTGTTGAATAAAGAATGGATAGTAAAAGAAATCAAGAATGAAATAAAAAGATACTTAGAGGTAAATGAGAGTACCGATACAACATATAAAAATCTCTGGGACACTAATGAAAGCAGTACTAAGAGGAAAGTTTATTGCGTTGAGGTCATTTATTAAAAAAATTAAAGGTCAACAAATAAAAGACCTCACATTAAATCTTGAAGTCCTAGAAAAAGAACAAATCAACACCAAAAATAGCGAAAGAGAAGAAATAATTAAAATCAGAGCTGAAATAAATTGAAACAAATGAAACAACTTTAAAAATTGACAAAAAAGTTGATTCTTTGGGAAAAAAATCAAAAAAATTAATAAACCACTAGCCATGCTAACAAAGAGAAAAAGAAAGAAAATTCAAATTCCTAAAATATGTGATGAAAAAGGAACTATCCAAACAGACATGCCTGAAATACAGAAGATAATTAGAAACTATTTTGCTTCAACAAATTTCTAGAGATATATGACATACCAAAACGGAATCAGGAGGTCATGCACAATTTAAACAAAACATCTTCAAGTAATGAAATAGAAAACACCCTGAGACTCTGATCCACATCTACAGACCACATGTTAAGACACACTGACAGGGGCTGGGGATGTGACTCAGTGGTAGAGTGCTCGCCTAGCATGTGTGAGGCACTGGGTTCAATTCGCAGTACCACATATAAATAAATTAATTAAATAAAGGTCCATTGACAACTAAAAATATGTATATTAAAAAACATTTAAAAATAAAAAAATATTTAAAAAAAAAAGACACACTGATGGATCTGAACAGAGGACCTTGAAGGGTGAGGGAAGTGATGAGAGTTGAAGCTGAACAGTTCATGTAGGCTGAGCAGGATCTTGTCGTGTGAGGATCCAGACTGGAAACCTCAGGAGAGCAGAGCCCATCTATTTCTACTCAGGATCATATCCTGAGTGCTCACTATGGTCCTGAGCACACCACAGGCATTCAATACCTATCTGCTAACAACAAATACTTAAAAGAGATGAAGATTTTGTTCCACTACCAGTATGTAGGCAATAGTAAGAGGATTTTGAGGTACTTCTTATGACACCAAACACTATAGAGTAGGAGAAATGAGAGATTCAGGCACTAGTTATAAGGTGCCTTAATAGTACAGGTGAGAAAATAATAGAAGTTATGCCTGAGGAAGGAAAGAAAGAGAAGAAAAGGATGTGATTCATATTTTTGGGTAGAATCAATAGATGGGAATGATGAAGGAGAGAAGGACGTCAGAACTGACTGGAGTTGTCTCACCTGAGGGCTGGGGAATGGTGGACCAGCAGTCAGGGTTGAATCACCAGGTACAATGTGAGAATATGGGAACTGCTGAACAGGCCCAGGGAGTGTGCAGAGTAAGGGAAAGAAGTTGAGCACCCAGGAGAATCCTAACTTTTTCTTAACTTATTTGCCATCTGTTCTTTTAAAAAATTAAATAGAGTTGAGCTAGTATTTTAAAAATTCATAAGTAAAATAATCATGGAAATAAGTGAAACAGTACAGAGAAGTAGATTTGCCCATTCTAATTCTCCAGGTTAAAAAAAAGAAACACCATCAAAAGCCTACCAAACAAGGAAAGCACAGGACCAGATGGATTCTCAATTGAATTCTACAAGACCTTTAAAGAAGAATTAACACCAATACTCCTTTAAACTATTTCATGAAATAGAAAAGGAGGGAGTCCCCCCTTAGCTCATTCTATGAGACTCATATCACCCTTATACCAAAACCAGACAAAGACACATCAAGGAAAGAAAACTTCAGACCAATATCCCTGATGAACATAGAAAAACATTAAAAAGAAAGTGCAAATTCAGATAATATCTCTCTCTCTCTCTCTCTCTCTCTCTCTCTCTCTCTCTCTCTCTCTCTCTCTCTCTCTCTCCCCCTGAGTTTGCATAACTTATAGATATATATTTCTTGTGTTCATTGTATTCATCAGAAGCAAATGAGGCCTGTTTAAATATGAAAACCTCTCTGTAGACCACATATAATGAGTCCTCCATTCCTCTCCATTAAATTAGGAGATCTTTCTTGGTCTTTGTAATATCATACTGACATAGTGTAGCAAACTATTGATGCTTCGATTTCTCCTTGACCCACTCCTTCTCCCAAACCTGTCCATCCCTTTGAAAATATCACACATCATGTTTGGTTCTACATATGTACTGATTCTTAAATATACTTCATGTTCTCAAAAAAAAAAAGAAAAAGAAAAAGAAAAAAAAAAGATAGTGCACCATGATCAAGTGGTGTTCATCCCAGGGATGCAAGTTTGGTTCAACATACAGAAATCAATAAACAATAAATATAATTCAGCATATCAATAGAATTAAAAACTAGAATCATATGATCATGTCAATAGATGGATAAAAAGCCTTTGACAAAATATAGCACCCCATCATGTTCAAAACAGTAGAAAAACTAGGAATAGTAGGAACATACCTCAACATCATAAAAGCTATATGTACTAAACCCAAGGCCAGCATAATTCTAAATGGAAAAAAATTGAAAGCATTCCCTCTAAAAACTGGAAAAAGACAAGGATGCTGTCTTTCACCACTCTTATTCAACATTGTCCTTGAAACCCTACCCAGAGCAATTAGACAGAAAAAAGAAATTAAAGGAATACAAACAGGTAAAGAAGAACTCAAACTATCACTATTTGCCGATGACATGATTCTATATTTAGAAGATCCAAAAAATTCCACCAGAAAACTTCTAGAACTAAGAAATGAATTCAACAAAGTAGCAGGATATAAAATCATCACCCAAAAATCAAACACATTCTTATACTTCAGTGATGAATCCTCTGAAAGAGAAATTAGGAAACTACCCCATTCACAATAGCCTCAGAAAAATAAAATACTTGAGAATCAATCTAATAAAAGAGGGTAAAGACCTCTACAATGAAAACTACAGAACACTGAAGAAAGAAATCAAAGAAGAGCTTGGAAGATGGAAAGAGCTTCCATGCTACTGGATAGGAAGAATTAATATTGTCAAAATGGTCATACTACCAAAAGAGTTTTACAGATTTAATGCAATTCCTAGTAAAATTCTAATGACATTCTTCATACAACTAGAAAAATCAATCATTAAATTTGTTTGGAAAAATAAGAGACCCAGAATAACCAAAGAAAACCATAATAAGAAAAGTGAAGCAGGAAGCATCATGATACCAGACCTCAAAGTATACTACAGAGCTATAGTAACAAAAACAGTGTGGTATTCACACCAAAGCAGACACATAGAACAATGATACAGAATAGAAGACAGAGACAAACCCACATTAATACAGTTATCTCATACTAGACAAAGGTGCCAAAAACATTCACTAGAGAAAAGATAGACTATCCAACAAATGGTGCTGAGAGAAATGGAAAGCTACATGTAACGAAATGAAATTAAACCTTTATCTCTCACCCTGCATGAAACTCAACTCACAGAGAATCAAAGACTTTTGAACTAGAATAGAGAACCTGCCCCTAATAGAAGAAAAAGTAGGCCCGAATCTTTACCATGTCAGCCTAGGATCTGACTCCTAAAGGACAAGAAGTAAAATCAAGAATCAATAAATTGGATGGATTCAAACTAAAAAAGCTTCTTCTCAGCAAAAGAAACAATCAATAATGTGAAGAAAGAGCCTACAGATTGGGAGAAACTCTATGTAAGATAAAGATTTTCAGATAAAGATACCTCAGATAAAGATATATAGAAATATAAAGAAATATAGATATATATTTCTTGTGTTCATTGTATTCATCAGAAGCAAATGAGGCCTGTTTAAATATGAAAACCTCTCTGTAGACCACATATAATGAGTCCTCCATTCCTCTCCATTAAATTAGGAGATCTTTCTTGTTCTTTGTAATATCATACTGACATAGTGTAGCAAACTATTGATGCTTCGATTTCTCCTTGACCCACTCCTTCTCCCAAACCTGTCCATCCCTTTGAAAATATCACACATCATGTTTGGTTCTACATATGTACCTCAGATAAAGCATTAATCTCTAGAACATATAAAGAACTCAAAAGACTTAACACCAAACAAACAAAAAACCCAATCCATAATGGACTAAGGAATTGAACAGAAGAAAAAACACAATTGATCAAAAAGTATATGAAAAAATGTTCAACATCTCTAGCAATTAGAGAAATGTAAATCAAAACTAAGATTTCATCTCACTCCAGTCAGAATAATAGGTATCAAGAATACAAGCAACTATAGAAATGGGTGAGGATGTGGGGAAAAAGGTACACTTATGCATTATTGGTGGAAATGCAAATTGATGCAACCATTATGGACAGCAGTATGGAGAGTCCTCAGAAAACTTGGAATGGACCCATCATTTGACCCAACTATTCCACTCCTTGGTCTATGCCCAAAGGACTTAAAATCAGTATACTACAGTGATGCATTCATATCAATGTTTATAGCAGCTCAATTTATAGTGGCTAAACTATGGAACCAACCTAGGTGCCCTTCAACAGATGAATAGACAAAGAAAATATGATATATATAAACATATTTATATATGATATATATAAGTATGATATATATCATAATATATATAAATATATATCATAAATATATCATATTTTTATGTTATATATAAATATGATATATATATCATATATAAATACAATGGAATATAACTCAGCCTTAAAGAAGAATGAAATTATGGTATTTGCTGGTAAATGGATGGAATTGGAGAATATCATGCTAAGCAAACCAAGCCAATCCCCAAAAATCAAAGTCTGAATGTTTTCTCTGATATGTGGATGCTAATTCACAATAAGGGATGGGGGATAGGGAAGAATAGAGGTACTTATATTGGGTTGAGGAGAGTGAAGGGAGGGGAAGGGGTATGGGAGTAGGAAAGATAGTAGGTGAAACAGACATTATTACCCTAGGTACATATATGACTGCATGACCAGTGTGATCCTACAACATGGATAATCAGAAAAATGAGAAATTATACCCCATTTATGTATGATACATCAAAGTGCATAAGTGCATTCTATTGTCTGTATAACTAATTAGAACAAATAAAACTAATTAAAAAAGAGAAAGAGATATAATACGAGAAAAGGTTATTTGGGTGGAGTAGTCAAAAGGCCTCCTTGAAGAAATGAACTTAAATGAATATCTAAAGGGAAGGAAGAGTCCAGGAAAGAGTTTTCTGTTAAGAGCAAACGTCAGGAGCAAAGGCCCCCAAATGAGGAAGAATTTGCCGTATTGCCTTCTCAGAGCAGAGAACAGTGTCATTGGAGATTTGGGATATATGACAAAAGGTGAGCTGGAAAACTAACTGGGGGCCAGAGCTCCTCAAAAATGTGATCCACAGACTTGTGCCAGTTTGCAAACTGTTTGCTGCTAACCATGATACCTACAAAATTAAGAATAAGTACTCAGAAATTCATAGCAGTTTGACACCAGCATAACATTCAAGCACTGTTTTTATAATAAACTATCCATCCACAACAGATTGAAAATTTAAAACAAAATTGGTACTTCACCATTGATAGTCTGAGAAGTATCATTCTCTAAGTCTAGCCTTTCAAACTTTTCAAAAAAGGAACAGATGGTAAATATTTTAGGCTTCATGGGGTCATAGGGTCTCTGCTGTGGTGACTCTACCCTGCTGTGGTAGCACAAAAGCAGCCACAGACAACATGTAAACAAGTGGGTAAGGCCATGTGCCAATAAAGTTTTATCTGCAAAAACACGTAAGGGACAGAGTTTGACCTGTGATCTGCAGCTTGTCAACCCTGCCCTAGACCACAGGAAGGAGGCTGGAATTGATTCTAAAGACAATAAAACCACCTGTTTGAGTCCTTCTGTCCCACCCTTGAACTTGCCTCATTATCACCTGGCTATATTTGTAAATTCTTTGCATCTTGTCCCTAAATCAGAAAGGACCTTGGAGTTCCTTCCTGCTCCTATGCAATGCTTTCCTTAAAGTAACCCTGGCAGATGAAGTTCATGCTTATAAGACATACCCAAAGGAAATGTCAATCTTGCCTCTTAACTTCATCCCCAAGGATGCAACTCAAAGCCCTTAGAGGCTACAGTCTTTCATTCTCCAGGACCTGGTTCATCAAATGTTAAGTTCACAGATCCACAGAGGCAGTAAGTCATCTTGCTGCCCTGCTTCCTGAAGGACATTCAAATATTCTTCTGGACAAAGCTGCACTTTTGTCCAAATGGACGTCTGTAGCCATCGCCCATCTCTGGCTCTTTTGGTATGTCTGAAATAGTTGCATTGGACAGGCGGCACACCACATGTGTAGCCTTGTTTTTCTCTGGACTCAGACACTGCCACAGGCAGGAAAGCTCTCTGTGTTCACACATGCCTCCATTCACACAGCACTCATTTCATAAACACAGCCCCATGCAGGCATAGTGGATCACCTATTCTCTTCCCTGCCTGGAGCATCTACCACTGTGTATATGAGGAGACGGATTCACCCCAGTTAAGTCTCTCACACGGAGGGTAGAGAGCTGCCTCAGCTCTTTCTAAAATTTCTTATTTAAGATTTCTTTCATTGATTCATGACAAACTTAATGGTAAAACATTGCTGTTGCAAGTTTCCTTAAAATATCCCTTCTGGGCCTACCACCGTTTATCTTGGCAGCAGATAGCTTGGAGAATTTTGGAAAGTCTCAGCTTGGCATGGCCTCAGAGCTACTGGCACATTAAAGATTAATAAAGCGCATTTAACTGAGCTCAGAACGCTGCAATGTGATCCTTCACCGTGAAATGTGCAAGATTCTTTGTTTGCAATGAACAAAATTGAAGCCAGAAGGAGCCAACCATGACAAGTTAAGATAGGAAACAATCAGGAACTTTGAAGGTCTTTCATTGGTCAATTGATGGTAGGGAATCAATTACCCTTGCTCAACCATACATTTACTTAGCATTCTCAGGTATTTAAGACTGGCATTAGAATATGAACTACAGAGCTGCATATTTATTGTGTTAGCAGCACCAAAAGATATTGCAGCTACACCTGCCTCCTCAAAATATAAGAAAAGGGTGATTTCAAACAAATTCTTCAGTTAGCAGCATCTCCAATGAAGGTCAAGATAAACGAAGGCATTTCTAAACATTTTGGCTTTGCTTTTGGAAAACAGAATGCTTAGGTTTGATTGACTATTAACCCAAGAAGAAAACAAACAAAGAAACATTATTCACATCCATAACTGTGAGCAGAAGGAACCAGACAACATTTAACATGAAAAGAAAAATTAAAGTTATTGTAGATCCTAATTTTTGGACTCCAAGAAAAAAATCTATTCACTGTCAATATCCTGGACACACAGCAACAAGTACCAGAATAAATAAGCAGAAGCAAACATTTTTAAATGCACCAATTCAGAGTACTGCAAAAGTGCTCGCAGACTCCACGTGCTGAAATGCCTGTGTCTATTTACACATAGAGTGTGATCCCTTCTCAGGGAGCACAGGCAATCGCTGGGCTCTGCAAATCAGAGCTCCTCCAGACAAGAGCACTGAGCACATTGGGCACTCTCCCCTACACTAACATCAGCATTCAAAGGGAGAAACAAAGAAAAGAAAATTCTGTCCTTACCGAAAAGGCATAGCAGACAGAGACGTTGAGTGTTTCACTTTAGCCACTCATTGCTTTCTCTTTCATTCGATCAATGTTCTAATGCTACTGAGAATTCCTGGGGTTCTCGGATCTTCCTTCAAGAGTTTTAATCACTGGCTTCCCCAGACCCAGTTTAACAAACACCGCTGTGTTCTGTCAATATTTGCATGCAGCACCACATTGGGCAACCGGCCAACACTCTGAGTTTCAAGAGGCAAGGAGAGAAAACTCACACCCTAACAAACATGCTTCCCTCTTTTGTGTCTTTTAAGGTGATCCTCAAAGTGTCCTCTCTGAATTCTGACAAGCGCTAAAGATAGCCAGGCTCTTTTTATGACTTCTCCACTGCCTTCCCGGGCTGCCCAAGCTAGGTTCTGCAAAGTTTGTGTTTTGTATCACTGCCCTGAAGTTCTCTGCACAATTGCACGATTTGCCTCTCCACCAGCTGCACTTTAAATGTATTTTAATTGGCTGGAATGTCGAAAGAATCCATTTGGCAGTCGTTTACATGTGAAGCACGCCCGGGGCAGCTGAAAGAGGCCCCAGAAGCAGCCGATTACTTCATCAAAAGCTGCAGTTTGAATACCATTGACTCCTACATAACTACAGTGAA